>NC_046660.1:113672075-113696673 GCF_010883055.1 Belonocnema kinseyi | reverse complement strand
GACTTTACTCTGTAACCAACGAAATAAAGGCACGTGATATCTCGTTAGAGATATCACATATTTTTAAAAACTCATTTGAGCCTTTTTCAATATAACAATGCTCTAACTCCTGATAATTTTCTTTTCATAGAGAAAAGTGATGGGGATAAATTGTTTGATTTTCTGAGTACTATGAACGACCGTACATAGAATTCTTAAATCTTAAAAAATTTGGTTTTAAACATTTTTGGTAAGATCAAATTTGGAATTTTCAACTTTTCGACCAAATTAAAAAAGTTGTTATCAAAAAGTTGTAGGGCTTTTAGAAAGCAATGTTTTTCTTTTCTTGACTTTTTTTCGTATCATGCGTTGTTTGGCTTAAAATGTTCATTTTAGTTTGTTTTTTTGGATTTTGAAAATGCCATAACTCTGATCATTCTTTATTTTCGAAAAAAGTCATCAGGCTAAATTGTTAAAATTTTTTAATACAATGAATCCGTACAGAGAATTTTTGAATTTTGAAAAAGTGGTCTCAACTATATTCAAAATGTATCCACTTTTTGACTTTTCATCAAAAATAGCTGGTTAACTAACTTGGCATTTAGTTTAGGACACTAAACGAGTGTATACCAAAGGGCAATCTAATAGATAAATTTTTTAAAAAGTCATCGTGTTCATAGGCAGACAGACACATTCGTTAAAACCTGTTTTTCGGATTCAGGGGGTCTCAAGACATGGACATTTGACCAAAACTGGGGAAGGGTCAAAGTTTACACAAATCTAATACCTTCTCTGATGAGAATGTAAAAAAGCACCTCATTATACTTCGATATTTATGTTTGAAATGTGTTTTATATTAAATGAATTAGTACTGTTCATTAATTACATTATACTGCAAAATTATTCCAAATTATTTTTATTATTTAATTCAAACCTATAGAATAAATTTAGTTTAAAGTAATTATTTTGGTTTCTTAAGAACTCGAATATAGGAGTACGTACTAGTTTCATCCATGTTATTTAAAAAAAATCCATTGTCAATTTGATTTATATTACAAGTTACACGTTGGACGGTGTACAGAGTATACTTATATAATTATACCTTGAGAAAATCACCATCAAATTATTATTAGACAAATTCGTTACTTAATACACTTTACTCTAATTTGGTAATGAATTTTTCTGCATTTGTCCAAATTAGTTTAATTACAAAGTATCAAAATATCTATTTATTTATATTTACGTAATTATAAAATACGCAAGGTCCCAAAGCTATAAAGTTTAATATCACGTAAATAGAACGTTACTTTTAAGAAGTAATGAAATAATCAATGAAAACAGTTCTTAATATTCTTTATATTATATACACTGTTTTCAATATATGCACATAAAAGTATATATATATATATATATACTTTTTCGGGGAAAAAATCTGCTAATTTCGATAAACAGGAAGTTCTGACGAGCACCAAAGTTTGTCCATGACCAACTATTCTTTAGTAGGTCAGGGTCGCGGTGAAGCATTTTCCCAGATCGGTCTTTTACTCTCCAGGTCACTGGCCTCATTCTTCTTGGGCCCACAAAAAGAACTTCAAGCAGACGGCGGGTGAAAGCTGTGAAAAATATCGACGAGGTGGCCCCCTTTACCACCCATTTATTTCGATGAAAGTTTCCACCACTTAAGAACATGTGTCAGACTGACACGTGACCAATTTTTGTTAACGAACTTATTCATAAACTTAAAACTCAAATAAATTGTCCATACCGAAGACAAATATACGTAAAGGAAGGAAAGACGAACATATGCCTAATACGGGCAATTCATTTGAGCAATTAATTTATGAGTAGGCAAATAATTAAGTTTTTGAAACATTTTTATCTTCTATAGATTATTTTACCTAGTAAAATAAAACGTTAATTTCCCGAATTCTATAGATTTTGCTACTATTTTTAATTATATAAAAATAATATTAAAGAAATATGTTGATAATACACAGATTCAAACAAAAATGATCTAAAAGAATATATTCTTTTTACATTGTCATAATTTATAATTGAGATTGTATTAGAATCGTCCAAAACCCACACCCTAGTTAGCCTATGTATTCTCGCAATTTTAGTCTGGCGCTACACTGTCGCTGTCTTATAGTTTTGCTATGTGTTTGATTCAAACGATTATGCTGTCTAGTCGTAATCTTAGCGCTATCTAGGAATTCGTTACGAATATGAATGTATGAAGATTGTCCAGATTACAAAGCTTTATAAATGTTTTTTCATAAGACATGTCATTTCGGTTTTATTTGTGGAAAATACTATGGAAAAAATAGAAAATTCAAATTTTGAGCCAAACGACGTAAGATACGGAAAAACGTTCTGAAGAAGAATTGCCACTTTTAAAAATTCCTACAACATTTTTTCTACATGTTTTTGACGGGACTTGTCATTTTAACTTTACTCATCGAAGATACTATGTAAAGAAGGTTCAAATTTTGATTTAAACGAAGCAAAATATGTGTACAATATTATATCGAAATCAATACGCAAAAGTCGGCTGCATCTAGGCTGCGTCTAGACTCAAAGAAAAAATTTCCTCCATAAATTTGAAGTTCCTCGCAGTAATAATTTTTTAAATCGTCTCATTTTATTTAAATGACTTTAACCAAAAAGTCATTCACCTACAGGTGTATAATACATAGGCTGCACTTTGGTGAAGTTATACTTTATAGTGTTTTTTTATAATTTTTAAAGTCTTGATCAGAGTCCACAGAAACTAAAGGTTTGTTCAACAAAAGAAAAGGACTGAACTTGGCTGAATGTTCACTATAAAGTATAAACTAAGCAAAGTGCAGCCTATGTATTCTGCAAGTGTAGGTGGATGATTTTTTGGTGAATCTAGACGCAGCCGTTTGACATATCACATATGTCAAATAAATATTTTCGCCAGATAAATATTATCTTTCTACAGATAAACGTGCTGCAGCGTTTTTATCAAATGCTCTGACACGCAAACACACACACAAATATATACTCTTTTGGGGGAAAATGTGCTAATTTCGATAAACAGGAAGTTCTGAAACACACACACACACACACACATATATATATATATATATATATATACTCTCTCGGTTCCAGTTCTACTTCCTCCCTCTCCCAACCCTCCCTTATTAACGGAAGCTTTTGGTGGGACTGACGTTATAACTACAATCTCCACCTTATAACGATTTGATACTTATCTTTGACATGATTTCGACTCAGA
The DNA here is from genome assembly GCF_010883055.1 of Belonocnema kinseyi. NCBI lineage: Eukaryota > Metazoa > Arthropoda > Insecta > Hymenoptera > Cynipidae > Belonocnema > Belonocnema kinseyi. Next base: position 113,693,435 of record NC_046660.1, on the reverse strand, counting down.
AAATGAACTTACTGCATAAAGGTGTTAGTTGGGCGTATAATCTAAGCAATAAATAATACAAACTACAAAATAGCCTCGGAAATGACTGGAGCTTTTAATGACAAAAGGCATGCACGCGGAAAATCTAAAGGTCCTGTTTCAGGCGACGAATGGAGACTGGGTGTTTGGAATGCTAGGGGAGTAAATGATCTCAAGGTAAAAGAATTGCGCGAAACTATGGACGTGAGGAAACTAGACATTTGATGTGTGCCTGAAACAAAGAAAAAGGCATGCGAAACCAAAGACATAGAAAACGGCGTGTTGAAAGGCGGATTTGAAATATGGTCAGGAGTAGACTGTGAATCACATGGTAAACAAGGAGTAGGTCTGATTTTGAATAAAAGAGCAAAGCAGCATCTCGGAGACCATGGTTTTGTATCTCCCAGACTGCTGTGGGCTAGAATGAATGTAGGAATCAGAAGACTATTTATCATAGCATGCTACGCGCCAGTTGATCCTAGAGAAGTAAAAGACGCCTTCTGGGACACTTTAAATGACAAAATAAATATTTGCGAACATGGGGAAAGACTAATTTTACTAGGAGACATGAACGGACGGGTGGGCATCCAAAATCAGGATACAGAAAGAGTATTAGGTAATTTTGGGGATCCAAGAACAAACTATAACGGAGATAAATTAGTTGGTCTATGCTTAGAAAGGGGTCTGTTTACTACAAATCCTTGGTTTAGGCATAAAATTATCTACATGTACACCTGGTTTAAAGGAAATAGCCGCAGTATAATTGACTTTGTTGTTGCGGATGAAAGACTAAGAGAGTTAGTCAAAGATACAAGGGTCATGAGGGGTCCTGAATGCAATACTGATCATTACCTTCTGATCTCAAAAATTAACTTAGGTCGGGGATGGAGAAAAAAAAGAACCAAGAAAGCAAAACAAACGCGAATCAAAATTGAGAACCTACAGAAACCGGATGTGCGAATAGATTTCGAAAATAAGATAATCGAAAGCATAGATAGGGCAACATGGGAGGATCGTATAAAAACAAAGATATAAAGGGCGCCTCGACAATGTTACGGGATATCCTTGTTAGATGTACGATCGAAGTGTGTGGTACCGCAGTTTTAGGAAGAATTTCTGGTGATGCGTGGTGGAATAATGAAATTCAGGCTGCCCAAAAAGCAAATAGAGAAACGTACAAGAGAACTTTCAACATCGCAGGTCTTAGCAATGAGGAAAGGAATAGACGTAGAAATGATTATAGACGCGCAAACAGGATACTCAAACGATTAGTTAAGCAACGTGAAGATACAATTAAAGCAATAGAAGAGATGAAAATACAAAACGACTTTGAAGGCAGCAGGAAACTACTTTATAAAAAAATGAAAGGAAATGAAAGTACAGAATTTGTCAATATGAGAAATAGTAGCCGGAAAATGGTATATGATGCAGACGGAATACTAGAGGCTTTCAGAGACTATTTTAGGAGACAAATCGGAGATAAAGCTATAGGAGACCGCAACTGCGATGTTGAACACGATGCGATGGAAAACTCAATTGAGAAAGTCTGTGTCTCTGAGGTTAGAAATGTAATTAAGAACTTGAAAAACGGTAAGGCTGCCGGGGTAGACGGTATTAACGCTGAAATGCTTAAACATGGTGGCGCGTGCATACCCCATAAACTGTGCGAAATGATAAATTTATGTTTCGAGATGGAAGACTAAAGAATAAAGATAAAAGCGACTGCAATAATACAGAGGGATTAGCTTATTAAGCACCGTAAGTAAAATATATCCAACAATACTTATTCGTAGGGTAATGAAAATAACAGAAGCAAAGATTTGGGAAGTCCAAAGTGGGTTTATGTCAGGAAGGTCATGCACGGATCAAATATTTAGCTTAAGGCAAATAAAAGAAAAAAGTTTGAGAGTAGGAAAAAAAGTTTTCTGAGCATTTGTTGACCTAGAGAAAGCTTTTGACAAGGTAGATAGAAATAAACTTTGGGAAGTCCTGAAGGAGTATGGAGTCAATGGATGGCTCCTACAAGCTATAAAAACAATATATACAGGTAGCAAAGCGAGTGTGAGAGTGAATGGGAAACTGAGTGACTGTTTCGATATTATTCAAGGAGTTAGACAAGGATGCGTTATGTCTTCATGGTTACTTATATAATTAATGGACAAGTGTTTAAGAATGGCTCTCTTCGACGAAGAAGGTGTGGATCTCGAAACAGTAAGGGTACGTGTCTATCGAGGGCTTACAAAGAATGTTGAATAAACTAAATGCAAGCATGAAGAGCATGGGCCTCAAAATTAACGCAAATAAAACAAAAACTATGGTATACGAAGGAAAGAGTGAGAAAACACTATGCAATATTTTATTAAATGTTGAGACAATTGAACAAGTTGATAAGTTCGTATACCTTGGTAGTTTATTTACAGGGTTGGCCATATTCGACGAAAAGATTTGGCAACACTGTAACTTTTGACAGAGATGACAGATTGAGTAATGACGTAGCGCGTTTGAAGCATCAGTCTAAGGAGATTTTTGCCATGGAGCAGTACACTCCACGCGAACGCTCTCAGATTGTGGAAATCTACATTCAACAAAACAAGTCAATTGTGGAAACTCAACGTGCATGGAGTGTTCAGAACACTGACCCGTACGAGTGGGATATTTTCATCCGATCGCCTTGGTAGCTTTTTATTTGGACGCTTGGGATTAGTAAGTGCCTCACCTGATGAAAATCTTTCATACAAACGATTCAATGTAGTCGCAGAAGGCGCAATTTTCACTTTATTTATTTTTCTCCATGCACGTTGAGTTTTCACAATTGACTTGTTTTGTTGAATGTATATTTCAACAATCTGAGATCGTTCGCGTGGAGTGTACTGCTCCATGGCAAAAATCTCCTTAGACTGATGCTTCAAACGCGCTACGCCATTACTCGATCTGTCATCTCTGTCAAAAGTTACAGTGTTGCCAAATCTTTTCGTCGAAAGGGGGGATAACAGGGAAATTTTTCTCAGGACCGGCGTTTTCATTAGCCTGCATTTTTAATTTTCGAAACTGTATATAGAAGCCCGTCATTCACACTCACTGGCTCATCGTTTTCTCTCGACGGGCCTTATTATCATTAAATTTCATTCAATAAAACTTCTAAATCAAATCAAAATAGTGCTTCTTCATTCAATTCAATGTTTAATTTTCATTACACTTCTCAACGCATACCGATTATTTTCTTTTTAACTTTCAATTTCCAATACTTAATGTCATATATCAGTCAATTACCATGAAAACTATTCACTTACCATCTAGTAGCGATCTATACTTACGATTACAGGTTTCTAATTCAACCAAAGTTAATTAATTAATGCCAACTGACATGAGAGATAAACAAAAATTAAAAATGTATGATAAAGTATGGTACATTTTTACAATGTTCTATTGAACAAAATATATTAGGAATGACTATGTTATATGGACAGAAGTATGAATACAATATAGCATTGAAAAAAATGTTTCGTTGCGACAACATTTGGTTTCCGTAGAAGAAAGGAAACATTTTGTTGTCATAAGAAGAGTTTGGTTATTTTAATAAAAATTCTTTTGACTCAAAAACTACGGTAGATTCAAAAAAGGTTTTATAGAGATCATCAAAATATGTTAAGATGACCAGAAAATGAGTCTTTGAATTTATATCCTAAATATAAAGAAGTACATTTTCCTTTTTATAGTTCAATTAACCATATGTGCATAATGCATATTCCGTGCATATCTAAATCCGTGCATGTGCTATAAGACTATAAAACTATAAGCTATAAAACTATATGACTATAAATTTTTCTAAATATATTTTTTCAGTCCATTACTATAAAGCAGATTTCTATTATGAAAAATAAAAAATCCTCTCAGTTACAACTGATAATAATTAGAAAATTAATAATATTAATGTTCTGAATGTACGAGAGAACTTTTAATTTTGAAGAAAAGGAAGGGTGGAAGAGTCCGTTGTTTCAATGGTACTGTCCAGCTACACTTTGTTACAGTCTACTGTCTTCCGTCTATACCATCCAAGTGGTTTCTACAGAAAAGTCAGTGGAAGTCCAAGATAAGAATTTGAAAGTCAAGGTTCAAGTTCAAGGAGACGCTACTTAAAATCCCGGGAAAACACTTTACACGCACAATACTAAATAGTCTCTTGAAAAATATACCAATAAGAACCAAATACATCTTATCTTAATCATTGCATTTAACTAATGCAATTAATTTTTAGAAAAATATGTTTGATGCCCACTGCTTTAATGTAAATTCAGCTTGATTTCAACTTCTCCCCAATGAAAATAAATTCAAAGATTTAGTTTTTCTTGGTGAAGTTAACTCAAGTTTGAATGAGATTTTTCAGAATTAAATTAAAAAAATTTCATAAAGCAAAACGAGCATTAAAACGCTAGGTAGGTCGGCACGTCACGCAGAGAGCGAATACTGACTTGATTAAATAATAGTTTGATTCTTAAATAATTTGATTGAACGATGATTTTAATTGAATAAAGTAAACATCAATTTTAGATTGGTATGTGACTTTGAAAGAAAGATGATCGTAACTCCGGGTTTCTGGACATTCTTTTGCATCACGTGGTACGGACTTTCGAAAGTGAAATAAAGGCGAACACAATTTTGTAAAAACAATAAATTATCTATATTTATAAATCCAAATCGGACAATGTCTCTGTACAGGTTTCTTAAGTCGATGTAGGACACAAATAAAATCGACGAATGATCGTATAATTGAAACGAATGATCGGTGGCCCACATAAATACCATAGGTTCTTTTTTTTCGTTTTCTATTTGTTTGACCGCATCCTCTCACACACGCGCGCACAAGCACCTAAACTCTCATCCTCATCACTCTCGTTATCAAGAATCGACGGATAACTGCCCCACAAGAGGCTCAAGACAGCAATAATGACGAGACAAAGATTCTTCACACGAAGGATCAGACACCGGATATCAAGATATAATATTATCAGATGTATCAGATATAAAGGCGTGACGTGACGTCACCGAACCTACACATTTTAATGCTACCTTTTTCGCCGATGAAAAGGAAACGTTGTTTCTCCCTTTCTTTCATTGCTTGTCATCGTTTCGAGTCGATTGCGAGTGTATCGTGTTGGAAATGGTGAAATGATTAATAAATAGCTTCTCCGCAAATAAATAAAATAAATACTACAAAATGAGCTTATGACTTAGCATCTACTGAAAGAAAGAGCAGCAGAAAGTTTAGAGAAAAGGTAAGGATGTCGGTACTTTCCACCTCTTGATTCAACCCATCTACAACTATTTTATTTATTGTAATAAATATATCATAATGTTAATCAAAGTTTTCAGGAACTCTTTCAGTCTGCAATCTTTTCATTAATTAGATCTGCTTTATAATACAACTAAAAAGCTTTACCGATTTGAGAAGATCGCTTTATCAAGAGGTGGGTCAACCTGCACTAAATTTTCAGACTTTCACCGCTCCCATTGCCTTTTTTCCCGAGGGCATCCGAGGAGAAAGAATATTTTTTTCTCCATCCTTCCGAACATTCACGAACACCTCGGTCCGCGTATCCTCGATATCGGCAATATCATTCACGCATTTTTAATTCTAACCGGATTTACACACACGCTGGTCAATGTTCTGCCTTCAAAAATATTTCCCTAGCTATTCACGAAAATATGACACGCATCATGAATTTTCTTTTTGAGCATATCTTCTGGGAAGACTAGTAGTTATATTTCACAGAATCATCGCAGAAGTTTGAAATCTTGGCAAAGAGAAGATAAACTGTTGATGGACAACAAAAGGGACAACATCTGAGAAACAAAATTAGGAAAGCGGATCTTTTTAGAAACCTAGAAAGAATGATAAGGGTTTACATATATACAAGCGTGTAGGAGTAGTTCTAGCAATTCATTTTATACACTCTTTGTCAGAAAAAATTTTGTTAATTCAACCAAATATTTTCCCGTGAATCTCATAGAGTTAGGTAATCTGTCCCTGGTGACAATTTTCTTAGTAGTCGTTAAAAAACTACTATAAATAAGTTGTTTCTTCTAGCTTTTCAATTAAGATTCCCAATTTCCAAATTTGCATTTCCAAATTTGACTTTTTCCAGTACTTACTTTTGAGTTCTGCAGAGTAGTCCCTCAGGTTGTAACCAACAGATTTGCTAACTTCCACGGGAAAAAAGGAGACGCAGCAATAATAATTCTGATTACGAAAAGTTGAATTGCTAATTTTTAAAATTAGCTCCAGGCGCATCAGATGTGTGAGTGGAATAAATATTTGAATAAGTAATCAAGTAAATCCCGCTTTCAATAGGAAACGTATCACCTCCCCCTCGTAGTCCTAAAAGTTAGATAGAATATTTGGCAGGAGATGTCACGTCTTCTGTAGGTAATCAATGGTGAACTAAGCACAATGATATTTAGAATAATTGTTGCAGCTGCATTTCTCTTTTTCTTCCCGTGTCTGAAGTTTTATTTTTCAAGAGCCTCAAGGCTATTCAAAATTTGAAAATCATTTGATGAATGGAATTTGCTACTCTAAAGAGAAAAATCGACAAAGGGTTTTGAGCCCTTCCTGAGTTTCGAAACATCCCTACTTACTCGAGGAGTGTGTGGCCGATTTTCGCGTCTGCTTACGCAAGTTAGTGTGTTTCTTGGTCTTGCCCTTGAACTCACGTGCTTTCCGCGCGTCCGCAATGTCACCGACGACGTCATCATCATCGTCATCATCGTCGTCATCTTCCTCCTCATCGTCGTCATCGTCATCGTCTTCAGTAATATCAAGGTCGACGTCATCGTCATCATCGTCATCGTCGTCGTCATCCTCAGCCGATGCTGCAGGCGCCGCTGCAGCAGGGACTTGATTGAGAGCAATCGGGCTTGCTATGGAATCAGCACCTTCGACGGAAGCCTCCTGAATTGTAGCAGCAGCCTGACCCTCTGGCACAACATCAGCCGTTTCTTCATCGTAAGTGCTTGTGTCAGCTTCACTTGCTGCTTCGGATGAAGCTTCATCTGCAGATTCCTCTACAGTCACTGCATTCAGATCAGCTTGGACTGATGCTGGAATTGCAGGGGCGGGGGCGGCCTGCTGAACTACGGGGGATGCTGGGACGACTGGCGCTTCGACTGCATTGTCATCATCATCGTCGTCGTCATCTTCACCTGCAATAAAAAAAAATCGTATAGAGGATGAGTTGAGTTCAGGGAGTATGATATCGAGATTATGGTAAGACTGCAGAGAACAGTTAGCAACATTCTAAACATTCCCCTGGGAAAAGTTTTGAATAGGAAGTCATTCCGCATATTATGTTAATGAAAAAATGCCCACAAAAACTACTGCGCTGAGCAGAAATATTGGTCTTTATACATTACTGATCAGTCTAAACTATTCCGATCTTTCTTAATTTAAATCAGTGTATTTCCACTGAGACCCAGTTATATAATTCTAGCTTTTTGAATAAGTGAAAATTCACTGAGATTCATTGATTATTTACTGATATTCCAGTAGTTTTTCACTGATTTCTCAGTATAAATAGTTACTGAAGTTTTAGGAAGCATCACTGCAATTTCATTAACATTTTATAGTAAAAAACCAGCGTAATATCAGTAAAATTTTAGTGAATATTAAATGATCTAGAGTGAATTTCCAATAATTCAAATAGCTAGAAAAAATGCACTGATTTTTATTGAATTTTCACTAATTCTCAGTGAATTTTTACTTATTCCAGTTTAGAGAGAATCGCATTTCGAAATCTGTATCCGGTCCAATCCAAAGAAAATTTTCAGTGCTTCCCACTTTGAATGAATCTAAACTGGTATACATTCGGACTAAACTCGCGGATTGAAAAGGATTAAAATGTGGGTTCGGATTGAATATTAATCGGAATTGATTGGAAAATTACCGATTTTTTATATACATAATTTAAAAATGTATAAAAGACGTAACATTACTGCAACCTGAAAGAAATTAAGTAAATACATACTAAATTGAAAAAATATAGTTCGAATTAGCAGCAGGCGATTATTGAGTTTGGTGCTTGTTTCTTTTACGATAACTTGAGAGAAAAAATGCAACCGGATCACAAACACGTACTTGAATAATTATTGTATTCAGCGGATCCAATGATTGTTTGACTGCCCATGTATGAATGACTGGATCTAAATTTTTTAACGACATACTATTTTCACACAAAGTAAATATTTCTACCTACTGCATTTATAGGGGATCAAAATACCATATTATACATAAGAATAAGGGTACAAACTTGCAAACAGAGTGATTAATCTATACTCCTATTATATATTTACAGAATGCTAAAGTTATTTTTTTATATTTACTATTCAATGAACTCTGATGATTTTATTCGTTCACATTAAAGCTCTTAAAGCTTTAATAGTTTAAAGATTTTAAAATGAACATTTAAAAAAATTAATAATATCCAATAAAAATTTTATATATAAATTAGGCGCTTTTTAAATGACTCACTTTTCAAAATAAATAATTTCGAACCCTCGAACAATTTCAGATTAAAATGAAGTAACAATTTCAAATAATTTAGATTAAAATATTAAAAATTGTTTGGTTTGAGTTGCATTGAAAATTTCTCAAATTTGTTCAAAATATCAAAGCGAAATTCTTAAGGTTAACAAATTTTATTTTTAACGTTTAAAATTGTAAGATCTTAAATTAAAAATTTTGAAAAAATGTAGAATCTCAAATTGAAAACCTTTGCTGTAGCCTACATTTCAGCTTGAAACATTTTAAATGTCACGTATTTTCAGTTTAAAAAATTTCAATTAAAAGCCTTCAAAATTGAATAAATTTAAATTTGTAGATTCATTTATTTTCATGTTTACAATCATAAATAATTTTAGTGTCAAGCATTTTAAGCCGAACATGAGTGCATTTGAAAATTTAAAACTTAAACCATAACGATCTTGTTTAACTTCGAAGTTCAACAAACCTAACATCTATTTACATGAAATTCAATAGTCTTGAATTATTTATTACTTTTTATCCAGCGATAAATTGAAATATTCAAATAAAAAATTGAAATGCAGATAAATAGTTTTTCACTCGAAGAAAATTCTGGACCATATTCTGAATCAAAAAATATATATTATCGGAGAGAGTGTGAAATAAGAGGAAATAGGAGAGAAAGTATGACGGAGGAAAAAGTTTCAAGGTGATTAAACTTGACCTACTCTGATTGCATTTATCCTAGGGAAGCAATATAGGTCTTCAGCCATCAATTATTATAACGCGTATCGATAATGTAAGGACGAGCCTTATTTGATTTTCAGATATCTCTGTCATAAAAGGTTCACTTCTGGTTACCGGTTTGAGGTGAGTCAACTTCTATTTAGATTGTCCCACTTTTATTACTAACGCAGTGAACAAACATTTCAACAATTTAGTTGCGTAAACTTTGAACAACTTTATCACCAAGAAATATGTTTGGCTGGGATGAAGAAACTCAAGAAATCTTGGTTGTTTCAAGAAAAATATATTTTTAAGTTTTATTCTGAAGGTGTTAAATTTTGATTTCCCTGAAAATAGAATTGTTAATTTTGCATAAATAAATGAAAATTTATAATTTTGAGATCTAAAAAGGAATAAATGTGAGAGATAAAATAACTGTCTTTGAGCATCATAACTAACGACATGTGCATGAAATGAGTTTTATTTCGTATATAGTTTTTCTTAGGAAATGTACCTCAAGATTGTTTCTTAAGAACATTAACAACAACTGAATAATAGATTTTATCGACAATTTTCGAACGGAAATAGTTACAAGAAATAATGAAAATCCAAAATAATTCAATCCAATGAGTTAAATAAAATAATTGACTATACACTGAAAGAAATGAATTTCTGATACAGTTATATTGAGGCTTAGATCAGCAATCTGTATGGCTGGAATAGACACATCGATAGCTGATCTAACGCGCAATATGACTCTACCAGCAATTCATTTCTTTCAGTGTAAATTACATAAAACATTTAGAAAAGTTTCGCGACCTAACCTAATATATTTTCCGCTACATTACTTAGCAAATAAAATTTTTAAATATTCGATTTGAAACTATCTTAGTTTGAAATTATGCCATTTTTAGTTTTATAAATCTGGATAAAACCCCTTATGCTTTAGGTCGGACGTTCGCTAGTCCATCCTTCGTATTCGGGCATTATGGTCTAAGAAATTTGGGGTTTGAAGTATAGTTTTAAGTAATATATTTTAGGGCCTACTATGTTTAACCATAGAGTTTAGATATTATCACTTAATAACGATGTTTTGAACCTATGCTCAAGTAAAAGCTATATTTTGATTTTATTATCAATCTGTTACAAACACGAAGTTGTCTAACAGAAATAAAAGGTAAAACTTTAATATTATTATTTGATAGTTGGACTGTGCAATTTTAAAAGACTTCACATTGAAAAATAGAAATTTTAAATGTTTAAATCTAAAATGATTGATTTCTTAACAATTTCAATTTAAAATTATTGAATTTATAATGTTTAAACAACACTTTTTTGTCGTTGCAAAGCGATTTAATAGATCGCGAAAGCGAATCAACATACGTGAAGTAGTTGAATAAAGGAGAAAAGATTAGTTTCCGCAGTTACTGAACTTATTCGATTAAAAAAGGCTGATGAATGTAAAAAGAAGAGGTTTTGCTAAAACGTGTCTAAACCGCAAGAAGGAGCAGTCTTCCGATTCTGGTCTGGAAACGACCTTTAAGGCATGTGTGTCAATGAATCAGAAGTAGCGCATAGAAATTCTTGTAGAGGACGATGCACTATTCTGTCTGGATTATGTTAATTCGGGCAGGGCAAAGCTTCGGATACCGTTAGATTTGTTGAGCCGAGTAACGAAAGGCTAAGGCATGGCTCATATGATTATAACGGTGTGCCGCGGCCTTGGAATTTGCGATTACAAGACGCGACCCTGCTCATTATACTTATGCAAACAGATGCCGCTACGAACAGGATTTCACAAAATAGCCTAGGGTCCATAAAAGTCTTTAAAAAAAAGATAACCAATTTACAAACTCGCTGAATAACGCGATATGAATTGAGAGCCCAAGAATTTATAATATCGCTAATCTAGAGCTATGTTAAATAGAGAAATTAAAATAATCTGTGACAAACATATGTAGGACATATCGAGAAAGGCACTTAACATTCTTGAATTTTCGGATAATTTAAGAGTTCTTGAAAGGTGCTTGACACACTTACGAGAAAGAAACGAAAAAAGTATGGCAATGGAACGAAAGGAAGATAGATCTATGAACGGAGAGAGTTAAGAAATTATGGTTCTTGAACATTCTTAGTAATAAGACGTTTCCTGTAGCAGTTCCAGTTTTCCTAATTACTTATTATTTGAGTAAAATTATGATACAATAAGTTTGCTGCACCTCTCACGAAGGCGAAATTACACAGCGCCGTTATGTTTCGCGTGCAATTGTTAGAAACTACCATTGCAATTAAAAGGCCAGAGAGAATGTCATAGATATAACACAGGGTTCATTGCACATTTTCTATTCATTTTCCAATTATAATAATAAGTGTATATATTAGAATTTTACATTTCAGTCTATACAGTTATTTTGATTACTAAGAACAATGTTTGGTGCGTAGAGAAAAACGATTGAGTTGCTACCACAAGAACATAATATGTTAAGGTTGTCTTACAAAAGTTTTGGTTCTTTCAAAGAAGCTTACCTGGACCTTCAAAAATTGTATTATACCCAATTTGTTGAATCGTGCTTAAAATTTTTGATGTCAGAATAAAATTAATCGGACAAGTTAAAGGCCTTATGGTGAAAATATTATGATTTATAAAGTAACTCACCTCCGAGAATATCTTCAATGAATCTTTCTATATAATCAGCTCCGTCATCATCATCATCATCATCTTCTTCTTCGTCATCGTCGTCGTCACTTGTGATGTCAAGGTCGACGTCGTCATCGTCATCATCGTCATCATCTTCATCAGAAGATGGGACCGCTGGTGAAACCGGTGCAACTTGCCTTCCGGTCTCCTTCGCCGACTCAGCAATGACTTTACTTTCAACTTTTTCAGGGACTGGCGATGCCAAAACGCTGATTGTTAAGCAGCACAATAGTGCTAGCATCGCCACTAACTTCATGGTTCTAGAAAAATAAAAATAAAAATTCAATTAATAACAATTAATAAAGGTTCAAAATAAATAGGACTTGAGTTCAAAATAAATCCAAATAGAATTATTTAGTATGAAACCATATACTTTTATAATAATGATAGTTCAGATATTACAATTGAGCCGAACTCTATAAATTAAAGACATTTTGAAAAGTTCTTTCAACAATTATGTGTTAAAATCTAAGTCGACTTATGTGGTTTATCTAGAGATCGGCTTAATTCAAATAGTTAATTTTAATCAGCGTACAATTTTAATAAAAAAAAATGAAACCAAATTATTCAAAATTGATTAGGATCCTTTATTACTGTTAAAATTTAATCAAAGAATTCGATTTTTAGGTTTTTACAGATCACAAAATTATTTAAAATTCTGATAATCCGCCACTTTCACTTAAAGTATTCTCAGTCGTTATTGAAGACTTTTTGCGAGTGAGGGTATCTCGCCCTAGATTCTAAGGCCCTATTCAGTGACGGGTGTTTACCAGATAATAATTATGATCAATCAACAAATTAGTTCTCATCATACACATAATTGATGGTCTTATTAGAAATTGTAAATTAAACCTGAGAAGTTTCTCAAAAAAGGTTTAAATTGATTAGGAATTTGAGTATTTTTCAAATTTTTATTTTCAATATTTTAAAATAAAATATTGAATAAATTATGATCATTTATTAAGATCAATAATTACTTGAATGTGGTGTAATCACCTCGTATTAATATACCCTGGTTGAAATGTATTTTTACAATAAAATACAATAATTATGATATTACTAAAAATATAATTCTTGGTAACAATTTGTAATTACTTTTAGAATTTGGTAAAAGTATCCAAAATCCATAAGCATATTTTCTAGCAGTTTTTATTCGTAATTTTCTACGTTTTTCAAGCACTTGGTAAAAATTAATGGCAAAAATTAGTGAAATCTACTATTTTTTCTCGAATTTGGAAACTTTAAAATTTTTACAAAGAATTACATTTTTATTAAAAAATACAATTATTACGTTTTTAAGTTCTTACTCATGAATTTCAAGTTTTAAATTAATCTTCTTCTCATGAAATATTTGATTCCCACAGAAAAAATTTAGTTTAGTCGATTCTGTATGAAGATGTAGCAAGAATATTTCAAACCTTAACATTTTGGTTGGTAATTAAAAACTCTCGAAATAATTTATAATGTCTATTAGTTTCGGGCTCATTATTTGACATAATGTTTTATATAATTTTGGAAGTTACTTTAAACAAAATTCATTTTCATTTTCAGTGACCGAATCTTTTATAAGGGCAGCGTTAATAAGAGCTGGTTTTGAGCACAGAATGAGAAAATTGTTTGTTTAATAAAAACTCGAAAAGATTGTAATTAATTTACCCGGAATTTGTTAAAACAAAAGAGTTTTTTGATGCAAGAAGTATTTAAAGGAAAATATCCTTCAACAACGTTTTTCGTACAAAACTTGATAGAGTTGACGTTATTCTGAAAGATGTTGATTGATGTCGAGAGACCAAAAAACTTTATCTTGTGTAACGTTAAAATGATTGAAAAACAATTGTTCGCTCATTTAATGACAGAAATGTAGACCGTAAAAACTGATCAGTATAAAATCACCTACCGGAATTTTCGGAAGGGTCAGAAGACCTTAACAGTATAAAAATAACGCCCAGTCTTTAATTATTCTCTTCATGTACTTTTCAAGAAGCGCCACTGTCGACGAATGGTACTTTTCTCGCGTTTTATCACTATTTATCACAAAGTAAGTCCTTTGGGGTGAATTTTTGAAAATAAGGTAGGTATACGTTATTCACACCGATGCACTGTCGATAACAATGGTAGTAGGGCACGAACTTTAAAAACGATGAACCACTTCCGATAATTGTGGATGATTGTGGCCCGCGAAACTCACCTCTCGTGGTCTTTCTCCCTCCTGAACTAGCGCGAAGAATTAATTATTTCGAAAGTCCTGCCGGAGAGGGAGTCGATCGAAAACGCGATTCCAGGAACAGGATCTGCCGTGCAACGAGGTGAGAGTGTAAAACAGACGAAGCTCCGTTCAACGACCGTTTTATACCAAGTGCCTCCACCTCTTCCGTTCTCTTCCGCTCTCCTTCTTGTTGTACCTTAATCTTCCTTCCTTCTTTCTCCACGTGGACACGCGGTTTCTCGCTTTCCAGAAACACACGCGAGGCGAAGAGGCTACGGTTTAACCGTCTGCCCTGCAGATTGCAGATCTGTGCTTTCCTTTCCTCCGCCTGCGGCATAGGTTTTTCGGTATATTGAGTTAAATTGTAAGATTCCAAATCATAAAGAACAAAAGAAAAACTGAATTTAGGACAACACGTATGTTTAGCAGGTGAACAAAATAAAAAGAGTCAATTTTAAGAAAAATTGTGTTGGTTTGTATTATCTCCAGGAGAAAATGTATCTACAGCATACAGGGTGGCAAATTCTCATAAGGAGAAAGTGTTAATTTTCTTTTCAGATTTCAAAAATTTTGTCAGAGAATGCCAAAGTTGTTGTTAAAGTTTTGTAGCTCCGAGTGGAAACCCGTATACTTTCGTTTACGCGTCTATTCTTTCCTGGTATTTGGGCAGCGGCAGGGCAACATGAGATGCGTAGGGGGCGCCTAGCGAGAGTGGCGTGGGTTAGCAGCCTCCCCATAAACCCACGCCGCGCCAGTCCGCCACTGTATTTAGGCCTTATTATGGTTTTACATAGACTTTAGGGGTTTGTAAATGGAACTGTTTTGGAAATTAAACATTTTAATAAGTAGAATTCTCTTTTTTAAGGCATCCAGTGACGCAATGACTATCTGGACATCTGAAAAAATCCAGATGAGCCGGTGTCCTACTATTTGTTTAATCTCTGTTATGTCAATCGATTAAAATTATTTATTTAAAAATTATTTTATTGATATTCCTATTAACAGTTCGTACATTTGTCGGGCGGGAAAAAGTGGTAGTGAGACTCAGCTAGACTTTACATAGAGGGACTATAGAATAATTGAGTCCCTAATTAAATGATAATTTTTCAAGATTTTCATTTAGAGAACATTGTCCCACTGTGAGAACCGTCATCTAATAATGACACTGGCTCCTAGTAGAACCGCATTAAATCACACATATGGCCACATCTTACAACCATGAGATTGGTGGTAACAGGGAAATATGAAATCCCAAGGACAGGCCGGAGTAACCCTCATAAGTCTTGATGACAGCTTTGTGCATCCATCTCGGAAATGTATTGGAATATTTTTGTCACCATTGATAGTTTCGCACCTTCGAGAGGACCGAACAGAAGGGCAATCACTTTAACCTGCAATGCAACGGAGACTGCTGTCTGAAAATCGCAGTTCCAGAAAATTTGACGTGAGTGGGATACTCAGATAGTATGTGTTTTAGGTACTCAGACCTCGGCAAAGCGTCGTAGCTTGACAACTCACTGCAGTATGACAAATATTTGGGCCTAGTTTCACAAGTGATTTGTTGCGTCAGACATTTGGTAATAGATCGATTGAACCTTTTATCAGTTTCAATAATTAAATTTATTTTTAGTGAAATACATTTTTTTAAAGGGACTGATTCTATTCTTGTGTGGATATCATTATCTAATTTGATATCTTGGTAACTCAGTATAATAAACTTAAGTGTATTTAGATGTAATATTTTATAAATTGTACTCATTGGATTAAGTCTTATTACCTTAGTGTATAAATTTCGTGAGAAAGAATTCCTAATGTCTTAAATCCCATAGTAAATGAATGAATTGAAAATAGAAAGAGTTAAGTTTTTTTATAATGTTGTGAAATATAACCTTTCGGCTCCATCGGAAAATGACGGAAACAATCAAGAAGTATTCTCAGACGAAACTATATGAAAAATCAAGAATAACTATTTCATTGTTGGCTATGCGTCTCAGGTTTCTGCCAACTTCATATTGACATATCAATTTATAACATTCGTTTTCGACATATTATACTAAATTCTAATTTATTTTTTTCATGTATTCTAACAAAAGATTTCTCAGTGTATACGCTCTACACCTAACGCTGTTAACTTATTGACGTAAAATGCTAATACAGTTATCAAGGCACACGAAGTTTTTGCCGGCCCTTAGTGCTTTCGCCGTGCCCAGTGGCCACCGATCTGACGGTATTTAAATGTGGTCATATGTATGCTTTACCACGGATTTACTGGTAGCTACTGTTATTCTTAGAGATGGCAGTTGCCAAGTATATAATCATCGAAATATCTCAAGATTATACGCATACTACGGAAAAAACTGTCTGCAATAAAAACTTTTTATTTTCGAGCAGAAAAAGCGACTATGCAAAGTTTTACTTACAACCAATTCCCTTGCGGCGGGAGAGGAAGTAACTTTAAAATCTCAAATGGGAAAATCTATTTATTATCGCTGATTTAGATTCTTTTTTTTCTAGGATATTTTTATGTCTCAAGATGAAAAAAATACATGAATATATAATTACGCGATGTTAACCTATGTGCAATTTTGATGTAATAATAATTTTTCTAACTACATTTGAAAGCATCTCTTCAATTTAGATAGAAATTCAAACATATTTTCAGGTAGACTAATGTAGGCTGACCAAGAAATACTTTCTCCACTGAAAGGAAACTAATGTACACCATTTGTGACGGACCGCAAGAAAGGGATCCACTCTGAACTAAGCAGTAACACAAATATTCCGAAGTTAAATTCCTCAAACTAAAAAGAAAAGAAAAAGGAAAGTGATGAAAGTAGAACGCACGTTTAGCATTTTATGAATCTCTCTTAAAGATTGGGCTCTCGTCGGTTGGGTTTGAACGACGTTCTAAGGTCCTTCCAATCTCGCGAAAGAATTCTAGGCCTCCTTTTTGGTTCTAGCGCCTAATTGTGGTTTTTAATTGCTGAAATCGTAATTTTTCTACATACTGTTAAGCTTTACAATATTACATAGCTAATTTATTCGCGTTCAAACTTTGCAATACATGTATTGTAATTTGGAATTTATTTTAGAAGTGCAATAGAAGTATTGTATATAATTTGAGATTCTATTATATTAGTGTAATAGTATTGTCAGGGTTTCATATAGCCCCGAGTAGAAATCCTTACAATTTCGTTCGGAGATATGTTCGTTATGCTTTTTTCCTCGGGACCCCCTATCACTCAAACCTAACCGATCACATTGAACTCAACATAAGGTGGGTCCTTGGAACATCACCTATACCTTGGGACTCATTTAACCCATGGCACCCTATCTATCCCTCGGGCCTTCTCTTATCCCACACATATCCCTCTGGACAGCACCTTATCTCGGGATCCCACTTATCCCATTGAGCAGTGTCCCCAATCTTGGGAACCTTTTAAACTGCATTTGCGTCGCGCCGACAACCCGTCTCTGTAGAGTTTAAAAATTAAATTTTTGTTCATTTCCGACACACTATTAAATATTAAAATTAATATTTTTTGCTTAAAACTAAAACTTCTTCTAACGTTTTTATTAAAATTTTAAAACATTTAAAATTCTAAATTAAAGAAAAAATCTTTTTTTCTGACGTCAGAATTAATAACGTTTTTTGCATAAAAATCGCATTATTTTTTCATGTTTTCATCTGTCACTCCAAAATTCTAATTTAGGATTGAAAATTATTTTGGATCCATTTTCCAATAATTATTTATCTTAAATATTAAATCTGAATATTTATATAATTTAAAACCAACGCGCTAACAATGGCCAATCGGGTTGTAGGCGCGACGCTAGCGCAATTTAAAAAGTTCCCAAGATTGGGGATACTGCCATTGGACCCCACCTATCCCTCGGGACCACAACTATGCCACAGGACCTTACTAATTCCATGGTACCGAGACTGATCCTTGGTCCCCTTTCTATCTCAGGGAGCATATCTAACCCCTCCTACCTCTGAAGACTCCTCTTATCTAACGGGACCCCCAAATTGTTTGTTCATAAAACCGAATGGCTTATTTTTCTGAAAACCTAGGGGAGGTCACCTTTTACATTACACCCATATTAAAGTTTCGTAAACTTACTATGGAAATGGCTTTACGGAAGGGGGGTGGGGAACATATTTTCAGAAAAAAGTGTTGCGTGCTTTTTTAACATTCCCTGAAATAACAGTTTGTAAATCTAAAAAAATAATTCGACAAAGCAATACCTCCTTTTAAAGAAAAATGAGAAAAAAAGTTAGATGTTCCCAGAAAATATATATATTTTTTTTTTATTTTGAGAAAATAAACAAAATATTTCTTGGGAAACCAACTTTTTTATTTTCTCTAATATTTAAAAAAAGTTTCTGTCAATATAAGAAAGTTATCCTATAATTTTGATGTGGGATAAACCATTTTTGAAGCCGGAAACAATTTCTTCCCTCAAAATATAATTTTCTCAATTTTCTCACAAATGATCTAAGGTTTTTGTTTGCATTTTTTTGTAGACATTTTTTAAGCGTTTCCAATTGTATTCTAACATGTTTTCTCATATGTCGTGGCTTACGTGAAAAATAAGAAAATTGGAATTAATGAAAAAGACTTTCTTACCCGAAAAAGTTATTTGGCCCCTATAAAACTCGCGGGATGACTTTCTTATAGATGGTCAAATTGAAGCAAAAATTGGAAAAAATAATAGTGTTTCAGAAGTTTGAGGAAAAAAAAACTTTTTTTTTATTTGTTTCAAACACAAAGCACGAAAGTCAAACACGTATATTTTTTTAGATATTTCTTTTTGCGCAAATCGGAAAAATACTTGCTTGATAGTGTGATGATTAAGAGCGTTGAGTTGCGAGCGTTAGTTTTAGCATTGGCTCAAATCCCCCCAGCGTGCTTCCGATATTTTATTTGTTATATAAACGCTTAAAACTACAATTATCGATTTTTTACATGCATAATAATATATCTGCAAATAAAGCGTGTGTTTCGTTAATAAATATTTTTTCAACGACTTTTTTATAATTTTTGTTGGTGATAACTGTGTAAGAACCGCGCCGTTTGTGTTCCGGTATTATGCCTGTGCCGCCACAGGACCAAAAATCCTTTTGTGCTGCTAGCGGGCCACTGATCCAGTGGTAAATTTCCACTTAGGTAACATTCGAGTCGCCGTACTGCGAAATTCAGTACTGCGAACTGCCGCTATTGAGTACGTTTTTCTCCCGATAACGAATACAGCGCTATAAGCCCTTCACCTCCACTACTTATTTCTGCATTTGGTGCTTTCATCACATGTACAATTCACTGTAATTTTAATTTTTATTCATAATCAAATACATTCGATACTTGCGGTGGAAGATTTGATATTTGTGATGTCTTTCAGCGTTTCGTTCGCTCTATACATTTGAATAATTTGAATAGTAACGATTAAAATCGTTACTACAAACTGTCCGGATGTAAACAGTTGATATTTGAACATAGTAAATAGTCGGAGGAGTGGGGCCCCCTCATTTGTTTTCACTATTGAGGGCGGACCTGTGCTAAATGTTCGCAGTACCGCGACTCGAGTGTATTCCGCTTTTTGTTGGAAACGATCAAAAATATCGATTTTAATTTTATGATGGGATACATAACTTCAATCTATAATTTATATAATGACATTATATTCATGTATCTGAAGTGATCGTGTAAGAGCATTTAGCACATAGTATAACAGGCTCAATTTGAATGTGTTTTCCTTGAAAAACGGTTTTTGACGTTCCAACTTAAAAAACGCCCCGATGCTTCGTTTGTCAACCTAGACGGTACGTTTTGGAGCTAAAATAGCGGAAATTTATCGGAAATATCCTTCTACACTTAACTTTGTACCAATTAAATAGGACAAATTGATATACAAACCCTCAGATACACGTAGAATAGGGTAATCGGTACAATCATTGGCCACTGAGGAATTTTTCTGGTTATAAAATTTGTAAAAAATACCAGAAGCGTCGAAGAAAATTCTAAAATATACAGATGGATATTGGATAATCAATCAGTTTTATAAAAATGTAACTAATAGCGTATTCGGTTATCCTGCACTGGTGAACTCCGATCTGCATTGACGCAGGTCGGAATGAGAAGGAAGAAGTAAGAAGAAGTAAGACGGAGCGATCGGAGTGCTCTTGGAGTACACCAGTGCAGGATAAACGAATGCACTATAAGTTAGTATAGTGTGCTATGCGTTAAAAGTATTAGTAGATAATTTACGTTTAAAGAAATTAATAATAATGTAAAAACCACAATCATTGGCCATGAAGAAACAGTGATTAACATAGGCATTTTAGCATAGGATTCTATTATTTATAGCCACAGAAATTTGGTGAAATACAGTCATTGGTCATATTGCTGACCACATCAGGTTACAAATAATTGAGTTTGTAAGCACTGTATTAGCTATTAAATCGTACAATTCTGGCCGGAGCCAAAAAATGTTATTGACATGATTTCCTCTCATTATTCGTAAGACAAAGTGACAAACAATTCTATGCATAGCCTATAAAAGGTTTAAGCAATTTTAAATCAATTTTTGCAAAGATATTAGTTATTTGCTTTTCACGCATTGTGGTCAATCACTAATTGTTTGGATAATAAATATACAGACATCATTTCGTTTAAATTCTTTACTCATTTAATATCACTGGCTTTACTTTACTTTGGCTTTTAAACGCACTGCATTAACCTAGCTTGTTAAATACACTTATTAGTATTTTTATTTGTAAGTATTCTTTCATATAAGCATATTTAATTTAGGTGGCCAATCATAGGGGGAGGGGGGGAGGTGACTATAACGATTACCCTAGATTGGAATAAGAAGAGAAAATGCAAATTCCGATGATTATATATGGAACTTTCTATTTTTTCCAGCGGGTATGTGAAACAATTCCCGTTTTTCGAACAGCAAAGAAATTATGAGAATTTGTAAAATAGTGTAATCATGTAAATGAAGACATCAATACATCAATGCATCGGTGAATCAATGAATCAATTGTGTCGATGAAAACATTCCTTGTTTGAGTAGTGAATGAAATAAGTATGAATTTCCTCCTTTCCCCTTCTGAAACGAAAGACAAAAAATCTAGATTGAAAGTTTCGACCGCAGAATGCTCAAAACTTTCGTCATCGTCTCTGAAGTCGAGGC
>NC_046660.1:113669109-113671975 GCF_010883055.1 Belonocnema kinseyi | reverse complement strand
GGAATATGGGATTTGGTGTCACTATCCATCGGAGAAGTAGTCCGCGGCTCTGCGCCACCAAGAATTAGTAATCAGGATGTGCTCCCAACTGGCCGGCAAAGACTACATACATTTTTCGTGTACCAATACCTGCGCATTCTTTCAACGATGTCAAACGAGCGTGATCATTCATTATTCATGAAATGTCCCCAAATTCCCTCTCTTAAGAATTTCAGTAGACAAATATTCATAGATCAGGAAATATTTAGCGTTTAGCCTTTTACTCAGAGGAAAAGGTTATGGCCAACAAAAATTTAACTTGCCTCTTCTAGCTTCTCGCTAGAGATCAAACTAGTAGAATTAAATTACAGTTTCACTAGTAATTTGATCATTAATTTTTTCGTAATAAAATATATAATTAAGTACGAAAAAAAATATTTTAAAAAGATCCGCATAGTCCTTTAAAACTTTTCTTATACAGAATATCCTACAATTTATTCTTAATTATAGAAAGATCATTCTAGTAAGATGTGTATCTAGAAATAAATAATATTGAAATACGGAAAGAATTAATATCGACAACATAGAAACTACAAAGAACCTGTTTATTTTACACCACTGGCATAAAAGTATATAAAAATTTCGATATTTATGATAATTGATTATATTTTAAATCGTTATCTTTAAAAATGTTTAATGTAACTTAAATTCTATCAGTATGTATGCCATCACAAGGTTTCTGACACACTGAATTCATTATAAAAAATAAGCCCGCCGCGCGGGCACGTTCGCTTGCGCGCCTCGCGCGTGGCGCTTCGCGTCAAATTTAAACGCGCGGGTACGCTCTCCCGCTCGGTTTCGTATGTTTAATGCGTACATTTTAACTACATTTTCTGAAATATCATAAATATTATAACGTAAATCGAAAACTGCGATTGAAAAACTTCAGTAAGATAATTTGTCATTCTTGTTCAAATCTACTAAAAACATCGCTTTAAGCTTATTGATCTCTTAAAAACAAAAATTGCATATTTTTGAAAATGATACAACTTTTGGAACTTTTGTCTCATTGGGAAATTGCATAAGAATATCTTCGAAATACATATATTTAACTTCTAGTAGAAACTTGGATTGATATTTCTTAACCCATTACACATTTTTTTTCCTTTTTTCGAAAATTTTCAAAATGTTGAAAAAATATAACTTTTTGAAATTTAAACGAATTTAAAAATGTCATAAGGATTATTTACAAGTTTTGAAAAATTAAACTGAGATAGTTTTGGAACATAATTGATATATAGTGACGAATTCAAATTAAATTTTCTAGTCAATCTAAAAAAAAAATTTTTTTCTATTTCTCTGAACATTTTCACATTTTCAAAAGTATATAACTTTTCTAATTTTCATCTGAATGGAAAATTTTATTCGGATAATTTGTAAGTCTTCTACCCATTCATAAGAAAAATTGACAAAAATTTATAAAATAATTTTTTTTTTCAAATTTTGAGAACGCTCTGAATTTTTAAATTTTTGTTGAATATATCTGCTTTACGAACTTACCCTTTATTTTGGGAACCTTAATAGGAAGTGTATCCAAGGCTGACTCGATTGGACAAATCCTTCAATCTGATTATAATTCTAGCGATCATGTCACCATTTTTGTATACTTTCATGTAAGTGTGGTTCAAAACAGATGATTCCTGTGTAGCTTGTCCAATTTTTAGAATAATCCTTCCAATTATTTAATATGATTTATTCCTGTGCTTATTTTCTATGATGGTTTTCCGATAATCGCAAACAAATTACAAGATATTCAATATAATTATTTTTAATTACTTGAAAATTTACACTTTAAAATATTATTCGTACATAATCAATATTCGCGTTAGGGAATCGACACCAAGTACAAAAAAGCTTCTAAGAATCCTTATCTGAAATAATAACACAGCCGAACAAAAAGAAGTGTGCGGATCTGGTAACAAGATACACGTATTCTTATGGATTTTGAGGCGTTGAATTCAAATTCGGTATCAAAAATCACCCATCACGTCATGGCTGAGCCATAACCTCAAAAAATGACGAAAAATCATGCATTGAGGCAAACAAATTTCAAAATAATGCCAGTGATGCAAATTTTCACTTCAAAAACATGTCGACAACTGTGAAGGATCAAGCCTTGTCTAATATCAACTTATTTAACATATCTTTACCCAAGAGAACCTGACCTCACCTAACCTGAATTAACAGAAATTTATTGAACTACACGTAAAGCTCTGGAAGCATATTTTCCCAGTAGCAAATGTGTGCTACATCGAATGGGTCAACTCGAGCCTAACCTAGAAATAAATCTAACCTAGACCCGTTGTGTTTGCGTCACCGTTTCATTCAGCTTCGGCTTAACCTACATAGAGGTTTAACCTATCCTGACCTAACAAAACCTGACCTAATCTAACCAATTACGCTGGCAACCCTGTTCTTAAACGTCTTAAACGTAAGCATAACCCTTTGCATCGTTCCTTCAAAGAAAAAAGGACACGTTATAGCAGGCAGAAAATAGCCTGAAGTAGGTCTATAAATCAATTTAATTATGATAAAAAGCAAGATAAAATGAAAACACGAAAGATAGTATAAATATATCCCTTAAGTCTAAGAAAAGCAAAGAGAAAAAAATTTTAAATAAAACTCTTATTCATTTGCATGTTTAAGTTACAGTTCTACATTATAATTGATACAAAAATTGTCAGGTTAATTGAAATGGGGTCAATTCGACTTGTAGTTCTAAGTCTCTTCAAATGAGTAATGTGGGTCTAAATTTTTAACCACCTGTAGTACAATGAAATGAATTTTATTGTGTTACAACGGGAACACTTGAGTTAAGTTGTGTTGC
>NC_046660.1:113661684-113669009 GCF_010883055.1 Belonocnema kinseyi | reverse complement strand
ACACGTGTGGTTGAATTTCATTCGGCTAGGTTAGGTTAGGTCAGGTTTTGTTAGGTTAGGATAGGTTAAACATCTATGTAGGTTAAGCCGAAGCTGAATGAACCGGTACCGCAAACACAATGGGACAACACAATGAGTTTACTTGTGTTACGTGAAGTTAAGTTAGGTTAGGTCAGGTTTTTGTAGGTTAGGATAGGTTTGACCTAACACAATCAGATTAATTGTGTTTCGTGAGGTTAGGTTAGGTTAGGCTCGAGTTGACCCATTCGATGTAGCACACATTTGCTACTGGGAAAATATGCTTCCAGAGCTTTAAGTGTAGTTCAATAAATTTCTGTTAATTCAGGTTAGGTGAGGTCAGGTTCTCTTAGGTAAAGTTATGTTAAATAAGTTGATATCAGGCAAGGGTTGATCCTTCACAGTTGTCGACATGTTTTTGAAGTGAACATTTGCATTACTGGCATTATTTTGAAATTTATTTGCCTCAGTACATGATTTTTCGTCATTTTTTGAGGTTATGGCTCAACCATGACGTGATGGGAGATTTTTGATACCGAATTTGAATTCAGCGCCCTAAATTCCAAAGGAATACGTGTATCTTGTTACCAGATCCGCACACTTTTTTTGTGTGGCTGTGTAATGTACTGTGGACCGGTAGTGGATTGTCGGCGTAATTCGCAACCGATTTCAATGAATATTGGCAGTGATCTGACCAACCCTGAAAAAATAAGGTTAGATATGATTTTATGTTAATCTTTTAGAAGGTTTGAGTTCAAAACAACAACGAAACACAACAACAAAAAAACAATCGGGTTGTTACATATTTTGAAATATTTTTTCCTAGTTAAATTAAAACAAAACTAAAAAATTAGTGGAATCAATGAAGGAAAGTTTTTTCAAATAAGCTTGAATATTTTTTTAATGTTTAAAAAGTATACATTTTTAATTTTTGTGGGAAAATCTTATTGTTTCAGCGGAACGCCGAAAGTACTTCAGTCTGAGTATCACGGTTGTCCGGTTGATTGAGGCATCAATATGGCCGCTGGCGATTGCAATTTTAAATAGTAAACATAACCTATTTTTGAATAATAGATCAATTTAAGACCAATTATTTGAATTTTTTACCTGGTCGACACTCACTAACATCAACTAATAACCAATTTTTGGTTTATCATTTAAAACTTGATTTAAAAGTAAAATAAAGGGCCGAAAAGATGTTCAAAATGCCTAGAAGTTCAATAAAATCAGGATTTGTAAAATTTGACGGTGCGAATGTACATAAACTCGACATGTGGATGGTGACACATTTTTTCTCATTGAGTGACTTTATTCCAGTACAACTAAGAGAAAGGAAAATTACTCTTATTCCTACGGAAAATTGCTATGTAGGTTCCTATATATGAACCTACATAGGATCCCATATAGGATTCTACATAGGTACATATATGTTTCACCTATAGGAAATGACATGGGATCCTATAAAGGATGCTAGATTCGTTCCTGTATAGGATCCTATATAGGATCCTGTATGTATTCCTGTATGAGACCATATTCAGATGCCCAGTAGTATTCTATGGCACCTACCGGTGCGCCGAAGTTTTCTTTGGTTCTCCGGATGCACCTAGAGACACGATATCTTGAATAGCTTTTAAAACCATACGTACTTAGTGTAAAATATGAAAATTCATAGATGACAAAAATGGAAAAGTTTTAAAAACTATTTAAGATATCGAAAATTTTATCAGTGTTTATTGAGAATACATTACAGCAGGCTTCGCTTTAAAATTTTGTGTAAATCTGTTGAATTGCTTAGTCTAAAGAGGTGAGCGAAGGTGAAAAATTCAATTTTTGACAATAATTCAACAATAATGGATTTTTTGTCAAAATTTTTTCCAAATAGTTGATCTAGAAATCTGTGGAAATATATTCTTGATATTTATTTTAAACGAATACGATATCCTCATAAATTTAAAACTTTAGTTAATCATATTTTATCTTAAAAAATAATTTTTTCCAGATTTGTTCACCTCAGCTACCAATTTAATCGAATCGATTGGTGCCAAATTTTAACGAGAATTCAGTCACAACAGATTCAAGGTAGATTTTTCAAGAATTTTCGTTATCTTGAAAAACTATTAAAATTTTACGTATTTATTGTAAAAACTGAACATTCATATATGACAAATGATAAGTTTTTAAAAAAGATTCAAAATATTGAAAATTCTTATAACATGTATGAATTAAAAGTTAATTTGTTTATCTCTTTTGCGGGAACAAGAAATGGTCATAATTCGACACTTCTGAATATTAATTTCAAGTTTCTATATCAATTTTATATCACTTTCTATATCAATATTAGATTCATTTTATATGTATAATTAAAATAAAATGTAAGAATTTAGGGATAATCGGAGTAGTGCTATAAAGATTCCTACTATAATAAGAGATGATGGTATTTCTTTATGTATTATTATAAATTTAAGCGAGAAAAAATTAGTATTCACGTTTAGAAAAAGTCTTATTTACTGTTTGAAAATGGTGAGTGTAAAAAACTGATAATGGTCAATAACAATTTTTGTAAAAAATATCGTCAAAAATAAGAATTTTACGTAACATAAGTTGTAAGGAATGTACGAAATTTTAGTATTCTTAAATAAGAATGTGTATTAAAATGAGTGACGCTAGTAATATCTGTAACCGGGATTTGCGAGAATTCTAAAAGACTATTCTAAAAACGCCCGAAGGCTTCCAAACTATTCCGTCTATATCCGAGCTCGCGACGATCACACAGACCGACTGTACTGGGCTCATGACTTGGTATTCCCCGCCAAATGTCTTCAATGATGCGTCTGTTTGTAGTACAAAAATGTTCGTAACTAGTGAAATTCAAAATTAAGTTTAAGCTAATTTTAATCTGAAAATTTGTTATTTAAATGTTCAATAATTTAAACATATAAAATAGAAGATTTTAGTACTTTTCATTTAAAAAATTTTAATTCAGTGTAATTAAACTGCAAAACTTAAACCTTCACATCTTGATAAATCGAATTGTTTAAAGATCTCTGGTTAAAAAATATGAATTCGCGCTATCGTTTTAAATTCTCTAAATTAAAACTAATCCTCAATTTCAACTCGCATTAATAAAAATGTGAAGGAATGAAACATTTCCCTCTTCCAACTCAATAAAAACGTAATAAAAAAAAGTTTATTTGGAAAATATAGATTGCAGTGAATTTAGATCAAAGCCCGGTTTAAAATATCCAAAATCTCATTTGAATTTTTATCAAAAATAAATTGATATCTTTTAAATTAATTTCAGAACACAAAACAAATAAATACGATCGACCCTAATGTCAATTAAAAAATCGTCTTTAGTGTTATAATAGTTGGGTTAATTAAAAGACGATTTCTTTCAAAAAACAGCAAAGATATCATCTAACAATATCAAAAAATGTTTGCCTCTTCCTATTTCGAAAAACTTTAAAAAACAAATTCCCGTCGTTCTAGTTCTATAACAACCGTAGCAATAAAAAAACTATTTTAGTTAACAATTGTAACGTTAAAAACTTAAATGTTGCACTCTGAAATTTTTACCATTCAAGGCTTTCTATTTCAAACGATTCAGTTTCAAATTGTTTACTTTTGAATATTTGATGTATAATTGCTCACTCAGAAATTTTATTAATTATTTAAATTTTTTTTAAATTTATCTGCTATATCATCAGAGATTGTACTTTACCGACAGTAGATCAATCCTCCAAACAATGAAGGCAGAAAATCTACACAATATCGATCATGTTAAGAATCTTCAATAACAGAAAATCCCTAAAGTCTTAATAAGACTAGATGGAAAATAATATTTTTTAAATTAAAATTATTTCTTGAAAAAAAGATCCTACTCAACTTCACTCCATTGGGAATCGAACCACAAAACTTCTGATTTCCGGTCAGGTGCTTTTAATTGACTTTAGTGCAATCCCTTGGACTACCGTAAAATCATTTAAATTTCCTTAAAATGTTTAAAATATTTGAGATTTTTTTTAAATGATTAAAATCGCTGGAAATTCTATGAATTTCCTTGAAATCCTTTTAACTTACTGGAAATATTTCACAAAAATTGGGTAGAATGGCTTTTAGGACTAGTCTGCAAGACTTTTATCGGGTCGGTTCGTGAGACCCAGTCCGCTTCTGAACGCTATTTTTATAAATAAATATTTGACTACTAATAAGAAACTTATCCGACACAACCCCCTCCTGGCCACTTCTCTGGATTCGTGCCTGAGGTTACGCAGATAATAATTTCCGGTAGCTATTTTTTTCGTATTCGAATTTCGTCCTTCCTGGAAATTTTCTTTCTTCTTTTATGGGTACTTAATATTTAACTGATACTTATAGTAAACTTAATATAAATTTGATATTGTTCTTGCAACTCGTTCACAGCTTTCTGAACTCCAAGGATGAGATGCCGACTAAAAATATATAAAGCAGGTTAGCCTTTATTTAATATTATATATTTGACTCACTTATATTACATTAAATTATGTTAAATAAAGCTTTTTACGTATAAATAATTATTTAAACGAATACATGTGCCATCATCTGAAACAATAAAAGGCCCTTATAAGGAGATGGACTAGTAATAGGTAATGGACTTTTTCAATTTAAATAATTCCCATTTTAAAATTCAATCTGTGCAAATCTCTCTGTTAGAGCATTAAGAAGGATGACAAAGAATTTTACTGCTCTAAAAACTGAGATATGTATATTTGTGTAATTCCAGTTTGTATGAATTCTAATTAAAACCCCTCACATTGGCGAGTGACGCCTCATCGTACCTAATAATTGTAATAAAGTTTAAAAAAGTCTATTGTCACTTACATAACCTCAAATTAAAATACCACTATTAATTTTTTGAAAAACAGCTTCACTTTTTTCGTGCACAGATCCTAATGAAAGAGAATATAATTCGTAACATTAAAATAAACAACAAATCTTTAAGCCCATACCGAAAATCAGTCGCGGTGAATACAAAAAAATTACGAAAAAATACACTTTCTATAAACCGGTTACATTGAACTTAATTTCATTGTTTTTAAACTTGTTTAATTTCCTTTATATTTATCCAATTTCACTTTACTTAATTAAAAGCAACTTATAGTTTTATTCAACTTTATTAAATTCATTACTTTTTAAAATATTGTCAACTCTTCTTTATCGATGATTTAGAGTCTGCAGGTCACGCCGCCAACCGTATATTTATGGTACAACCAAATATATTATAAACGTAGATGCGGTACGGGGCGTCGGAGTGGGGAATTATATATATAGGACATCACATTTTCTGCCCTATCGAGGTGCTGCCCTCATCGTACTACGAAGTCGAATTCTTGTTTTCTCAGTCTTCGTAAAATATGACGGTAAAGCAGTAGAAAATTTTTTTGAGGTTAGAAAAGTTTGACATGTATGTATCGCTGAATTTTTTCAGATCTGAAGCTTGATCCAGGTTTTCGGTACAGTCTTTTTTTAATTATAAAAAAAATGTTCTCGAAAAATCATATTGTTAATTTAAAAAAAAGTATTATAGAAACACATTTCAAGATAAACAAGTGCTGAAAGCATTTATCCTTGACAATTTTTTTTTAAATTGAAGTAATCAAATATTTATACCAAAGAAACAACTTTTTTAATGTTTGAAGTATTTAAACATTATTGTTTAAATTTTAAATAATAATTAAAGCAAAATATATTTCTGGATAAGATATTTTGGTTGAAAATGTATATAGTATTTTTTAAATCACAAAAGTTCTTCTGAAAAATCGAAAGGTTAATTAAAAAACACGTGTTTTTATATATTAATTTGTCGTTAAAATTTTTTGTGTAATTTTAATTTTAAATTCAAACAATAATTTTTAACACTTTAAATATTAAACAAAAATTTATTTGATAACAATATTTTATTATCGTAGTTTTAATAAATAATTAATATTGATTAAGAAACAATTTTATTTGGGGAGTCTTATTATTAGGGAATTTTCAAATTCGTTAATATTATAAACTGTTCAGGAATTTCATTAGTTTTGGAATTGTATTGTTTGGCACAGAGAGTTTTACCGAGTCGGTAATTTTATTTTTCGGGATATATCAGCCGTCCCCATAGAATTACAGAAAATTTGCTCTAATTATAATTTCGGCGCTCGATCTTGTTGATTTTTTCCTACAGTATTATTAAAAAGAAATGTGTATGGAAATTTTTGATGTCACAAAGTTAAAGATAATCTCAATTAAAATTTTAAAAATTCGCTGTACATCCAATTTTTATTTTGGGTCTTGGCAATTTTTTTCTAATCCATTTCAGTGACTGGTAAACAGGGGTGATTTTCTCTTAAAAAATAAGTGATTAAAATTTGAAAAAAGTATGTAGGCTTTTTTGACAACTACGCATGTAAAAAAGGTAAACTGCAGAAAATTTAAGAACTATTTATACTCTTTTAAGATACCAATACAATTTACACAACACTAATTGTAAAATTTGCCAATTTTTAGGCCTTCAGTTTAGGAACTTGAGTTTTAACGTTAAAATTGCTTCATTTTCAGAATACAGACTTATTGTTTGAATTTTCAGAATTTTTCGAAATTGTTATAAGGCGAAAAAGTTTGAACTTAAAATTTAAAAATGCGAAAATACACCATTTTTCCTGTTCATTTGCAATCCAGCGAGTCACTTTCTTTCGCTTCTTTTGAAAGTCGATCTTTTGCTTTCAGTTTTCTTTTTAAACTATACCTTGAATTCAACGAATTTCAAATTAAATTTTTGCAGCTGCATTTAGATTGAATTATACATAGGTTTTTTGTTTTATATATACATATTAATTAAAACATTTTATTGGTTTTTCACGACTGTAATTTATAACTCTAAAATGGAATAATTGTAGCTCAAACATGAAAAATTATAGACTAATTTCATATTTAAAGAGATTCTATCAGATATATTGAACTATTAAAGCCTCTGACCTTTTTTAAGGTTTTTAAAACTCTTTCAAAAACTTTTTTTTACAATTTTGTTTGTGATTTCTTAATAAAAGAATAAGTGCTATTTAGTCTCCAGAACAGCAATTTCAAAAATATTTAAAGCCATAATAATTTAGATATTTTAAATTTGCAGTCTTCAGAATATATTGGATAATTTCAAATTTAAAGCTTTTTAAATATTTCATCTGAATTTTTGAATGGAAAGTGTTCGGTAATTTTAGATTGAAAACTCTCAAATTATTTAGTTGTAAATTAAAATCATACAACTTCAAGTTTTATTTATTTTTTGATAATTT
>NC_046660.1:113659813-113661584 GCF_010883055.1 Belonocnema kinseyi | reverse complement strand
AAATCTTCAAGCTTTTTTTACAATTTTATAAATCTTTTTAAATTTTTGAAATATTTTCGACACTGTAAACTTCCCGAAATAACAAAATGCTGAAACCTGAAACTCCCGAATTAAAAAATTCCAGAATAATGAAATTCTGAACAGTTTACAATATTATCGAATTTGAAAATTCCCGAATAATAAAACTCCAGGCCGAATGCTGTCTAATGATAAAATATACAAACTAGAAAATTCCCGAAATGCAAAAATTGTGAAAACAGTTATGTGGTCAATATTATTTATTTATTAAAAATACAATAATCAAATATTTTTATTATAGAAATTTGGTTTAATGTTTAATTTTTTTTACTTATTGTTTTAATTTAAAATAGCAATAATTGTATAAAAATGTGAAACAAACATAAATTTAAAACACGTGAGCTTCAAATGAAACAAACTTTGCAGGATTCAATGCAGGCTGATTTAACGCGACTTTTATTTTTATTTTTTTAAATAATAATTTTATTTTTGCGAGCGTTTTCTGTAATTTACAAAAATAAAATGGATTTTATTATTCTATCAAAAAAAAAACTTTTTATACCAACAAGTTTTTAATTATTCAAATTAGAGTTGTCTAGCCCGTATATTGTATAATTCGGAAATTTTCTGTCGGCAATTCTTAAATTCGGTAAGATTGTAAATTGTCGAGAATTTTCCAATTCGGGACTTTTATATTTCGACAATGCATTTTTTAAATATAAAAGTCCCGAATTGTTAAAATTAAAAATAAAATTCCCACATCACTGTAAAAATTTCGGAATTTTTACAGTGATGTGGGAATTTTATTTTTCGGAAAAAGCGACTGAAAAATCCCGAAAAATAAAATTTCTGACACTGTAAAATTCGTACATTGAAAAATAACCAATAATAAAATTCCCGAAATTATAGAAGTCCCGAAATATAAAAGTCGAATTGTAAAATTCACGAAAAATAAAATAAATAAAATTCCATACAATAAGATATTACCGAATTTTTAAAATCTTTAAAGAAAATGCCTGAATCATAAAATATCCGAACTAGAAAATTCCTGAATTTAAACAATTTAAAAAATTGTTTATCAAATATTATTTATTTATTGAAAATACAATAATCGAATATATATTTCTGGATGAAAACATTTGTTTGATTGTTAAAATTGCGTAATTTTTCAAAATAAAAAGTCAACATTTGAAAACATTTCAAAATCATCGAAAGTATCTATTCTCTTTTAAATTATTTCAAGTATTTTAAAATTATTTTAAAAATTTTTCGGAACTTTTAAATGTCTTTTAGACTGATTCCAATTTTTCCTAACATTTTTGTAAAATCCTACACACAAAATTGTTTTAAGAGCTTCCAGATTTTTTCTAATATTGCAAATCTTTTGAAATGTTTTGAAATATTTTTACACATTCTCTTTGAGTTATGTACTTTTTCGAAATAAAAAATCATTTTAAATCTACCCGGAAATTTTTATTGTTTTCCTAGTATTTCAAAATTCTTGAGGATCTCCAAATTTTATTTTTTTCTTTGTAATATTCAGAAACCTCCAGCTTATTTGATTTTTTTCTAAATTAATGCTTATTTAACTGTTCTTTAAGAATCAAAATGAAATACTTTTACCTTCGAAATACAAATAAAAAAGTTAAACAATTATAATCTTAACATTACAAGTTTAAATTTGTCACTCTGAAATTGTGACAATTCATTTTCAAATTGTTTACTATTGAAAATTGTTTTTTTTTATTTCCAA
>NC_046660.1:113655394-113659713 GCF_010883055.1 Belonocnema kinseyi | reverse complement strand
ATGATTTAAAGTTTATTTTAAAATATATTTTATGGAATATGATATTTTTTATGAATGTGCCAGTGAAATTCTGTTCGTCTAATTTTTTTTGCCAATGCGAAATGTAATCTGGCGAAACGTTCCAGTCTTTCGATCTTCTACTGATTCCATCCATACCGGAGTGGGGGCAGAGATCGTTCAGTGAAGAATTACTCTTCTCGGGATTCGTTCCAGGCACCAACGTGCCTGCTTGAATCTTTTCCCCAATTCTTTGCAGAGGGATGACTCCGGCCATGAGGTATTGGGTGACGCCTCTTTCAACCTACAGTTCTCCCACAGAATATATCTCCTAAGGAGCGCATTTACAGCATCACTTTCGGCTCACTCGGGATTCACTCTCAGTCCATGGTGTTAATGGTCTTATTAAGTCTTATTAAGACGTTAAGCATTTTCTGTTATTGAAGATTCTTAACTTGATCGATATTGTGTAGATTTTCTGCCTTCATTGTTTGGAGGGTTGATCTACTGTCGGTAAGGTACAATCTCTGATGATATAGCAGATAAATTAAAAATTTTTTTAAATAATTACTTGTACCATTAACACCTAGCTAAAAATGAGCGTTATGTTCTTGAATTAATAGTTCTTATTCTGATCCCTCTAATAGCTTAATTGGAAAAGCACCTGACCAGAAATCAGAAGTTTTGTGGTTCGATTATCAATGGAGCGAAGATGGAATAGGATCTTTTTTTCAAGAAATAATTTTAATTAAAAAAATTTTATTAATTAACCATTTTCGATCTGAATGGGATAAAAATGTAACATTTTCGACTGAAACAATATTTGAATAGGATTTTAAATAAAATAAAATCCTTTAATTAATGAATATATTGATTTGAAATTATTTTCACATTAAAATTAGTTTATAAAATTTGAATCAGACATTTCGATTTGCTTAATTATGAAGGATTTCGTATTGAAAAAGTTAAATTTTCAACGTAAAAATCTGTAAATTGTTTAAATTAAAAACGATTTAGCATCATATTATAAAATAACATATTTTTAATTTTTAAAACTCGAAATACAGTTTAGTTTTAAAAATCGTTAATTAATTGATATAGTTTTGTTATTAAATTCTTTCAATTAAAGATTTACGTTCTGAAATTACAACATAAATCGAAAAATTGCAAGTTTGAGCGCACCTAGGGCGCGCGACGGTTGAATCTCGCGTTTCGCGCTCGAACATAATTACACCTCGCGCTTCGCGCTCGGATATTTATTCTTTGCATTTGGAATGCATGAAAAAAACTTTATCAAAAAGATCTCTTTTAGATGGCAGTATTTATATGCGTCTTCATATTCTGAATTGTCTACTTAATTAAGTATAATCAAAGATTAAATTTCTCAAAGCTCTGTAGGCTTTGAGGTACACATTCTCATCGTGACATTCGCGCTGCGCGCTCGATTTCCGACAGACATTTGTAAACAGGTTTTGTTGGATTTTTTTCTCGCAACTTTCATCGTTTTCCCACACATTTTTTTTTTTATTTTACTTTTTTCAACGTTATTTTTCACGAATAAAACAAAAAGTGCGTGTCCTATCAAGAAGTGATTCTTAACGAAATTCTAGATTTTTTTTAAGATAAACATTTTTGTTTATTTATCTTTTTTTGTATCCTATATAGTTTCTCCACAAAATGGAATTTTTTATTTTCCATTATTTTTTGTTCAATCAAAATTTGAAATTTCGATTTTTGAAGAAAATACAAAAATTGGTTATGATAATCTTGTAGGGATTTCAAAAAGAAATGTGTTTCTTCTCTTGACTTTTTTTCATATCGTGCGTTTGTCGGCTTCAAAATTTTGATTTTCGGTTGATTAAAAAAATTTTGAAAACGCTATAACTCTGAGAATTTTCTTTTTATCGAAAAAAGTCATAAGGATAAATTGTTTGTTCTTTTCAATACTATAAATATCTGTACATAGAATTTTCAAATTCAGAAAAAAGTGGTCTCAAAAATTTTCAAAATGCGCTCACTTTTTGAATTTATATCAAAAATGGCTGGTTAAAGAACTCGTCCTTTCTTTTAGGACCTAGAAAAAGTGTGCAAAGATGGATTTGATTCCTTCATTTTTTGAGAGTTATCGTGTTTATGGATGGACGCACGGACGGACAGACAGACAGACGCCATCGTGAAAACCGGATTTTCGGATTCAGGGGGTCTCGAAACGTGGAGATCCCTGAAAAAGTGTGATGTCAAATTTCCGACAATTCTAATACTTTCTCAATCATAAATGACGAGAATGTAAAAACAGTTGAAATAGAATTTATTTTTAATTGAATTCTATTATGTGATATCATATTTGTGATATTCCAAGTGATTTGATAGATGGTTCTTCTGAAAACTTGTGAAATTCCTTGTGAATAAATAAATTCACTATCATACTCATTTCTCGATTTTTTTCGGTCTCGAAACATTCCCGGTCATTTCCTGGTTTTCGGTCCAGCGTCTACCCCACAAATGATAAGTTAACAAAGCTCCAGATGTAGATTATGGGAAAGATAAAATTCAATAAATGATAGCTAGTGTTATTTGACGAAAAATGTTGTTATAGGATTATTTCCTTCAAAACTTAGACACTAGAAAAGTCATGGTACCTAACAAAAAATTTAATTACGTTCTGCGTCAGCTCTGAGAGTAATTAAAATATTTGAAATTTAAAATTGGGTTGAAAATTCAGAATTCAGCAGGTTCACATTGCCATAATTATTATTTTATTTTAATTGCTTTAAATAATGAATAGAAATATAAACAGAATTTCTTCCTGAATATATTTGACTGAAAATATGAATAAATATGCTTCGAATTTTAAGCAACTTTTAAAATAGTAGAAAACAATTTACAATAAATAGTGAGGATGCTCATTTTTCTCGTATACTCAAGTAGGATAGAGTTCAATATATTAAAATCATTTTTCGTTAAGAGTTGGATTTTTTTAGAGGTAATTATAACTTTCTTAAAAGCTTGTACCATTAGGAAATTTCTTGTCCTTCTATAACGTTACTTTCATGACTTAAGAAACACTATTTGATTTGATTTACAAAAATTATACCGTTCCTATACAGTTATATGTTTATAAGGACCAAAAAGAATAATTTGCATAGGGCAGATATTTTTGAAAATATACTTTTTCGGACCATGCTTGATTTATTCCTATTTTTTTATCACTTTTAATAAACTTAGTTAACTAATATTTAACCATTCACAGGTGGATAACAGAAGGTTTTTTTAAAAAGTTTTATGTGATACGATCATAATTGCTTTAAACAATGCGATATTTAATACTTAAATGGCTCATTATTAAGGAAAATTATACCTTGGGAAAATATATAGATACCTGACAACAACCTAGAATTGTCAGGGAATTTTTTATACAGAATTTGAGTAGACGCCCTGAGATAATTCTAAGAATGATATTTTTAAATATTTTTATTGATATCTTTCAACATATAAAATATCTATAGAATATACCGATTAATAGTATAAATTTCCGCGATTCTTTCTCAAAATAAAAAAAACTGAAACTCCAGAACTGTCGCTTTATACAGAAAAATATATTTTTAAAATTATTCTGCCTGTCTGTTACTCTGTAGATTTTTAGTTCGTTAGCACGATAACTTTCGAAAAAGTTTACAGTTTGGCTTAGCCTTTGGTATATTTTTGAGTGTTCTAAACTAAAGGTCAAGTTCTTTAGCCAGCCATTTTGAATAAAAATTCAAAAAGCGAGTGCATTTTGAACATTTTTAAGACAACAGTTTTTCAAGATTCAAATGTTCTTTGTAGGGATATCTATAGTATTAAAAAATACGAACAATTTATCCTAATGATGATTCGGAACTTCAAGCCCATGCAAAATACGGAAAAAGATGAGTAGATAGAAACTGTGCATTTGAAAAAGATCTACAAATTTGTTATTCATCACTTTTTAATAGGGTGCGTAGATTTAATTTTAATCGTGAAAAACATAATAAAGAGTAAAAGAAAAAAATCCGCCTGCTGCGTGTTCAAATTCTCATCACAACTTTCGTCTTTTGATTTCTTGTTTCTCTCGTGTCTGGGGTTTCAAACAAATTATTTTTTTTATGTATAAAAAAATGGCAAATCAGAAACTACACTTTTATCATTCAACAATCTCACAGCATTTTAAAGATTCTCAAATATCGAAATGTATTCTCAATATACGAGGGTAGTTCAATAAGTCCTTAGAATGACCAACAAATGGCGCGCGAATAGCTCCAAATCATCTGTTTTCAGTCAGCACCACTCCCGACTAGATATAT
>NC_046660.1:113651503-113655294 GCF_010883055.1 Belonocnema kinseyi | reverse complement strand
GCGAAAATGAATTTCCCTGAAATCCGTGTAATGCATTTGGAGATCAAGTTTGTTGTTTTTATCGCGTTTCTTGATATTTCAATATAGTTATCGCCTACAATCAAAAAAATGTAAATTATTACTACTGCATCAAAAACTCCATTTAATATTAACAATCGCGCACTTTTTAAGTGGTAAAAAGCATTTAATTGTCCAAAGCAAATCTCAACTGTAACTGCTCCCGATTGTCCGTCGCCATTTTATTTCGCTGCTCCCATAATGCACCGGCGCTCATCCGATAATTGCTTCAGACACCTATTCTCAATATCCCTATTATAGCTATACTTATTAGGGATTTGACTATACGATATCCCTGGTATATGGAAAATGGTCAAGGATATTCATTTTCGCTGATCCAGGGATCTTTCTAAATTCCTTCGTTCGTTTTCAGCTAAATGTTTGGCTATAATAAGGAATAATATCACTGTCACAGCTCAATTTTTTTTACCGTGTACGTTTCTATCGTTTAGTATATAAGGACCGAAAGAATCATGAGTCTTAACGAAATGCGTGCGATTAATAGATATAAGATAGGTTTATATATGCGTATTATTCGTATAATCTTCGTAACAAACCCACTGTAGCCAGCGAGCGACCGTCCGACCGTACACACACACACACACACACACATATATATATATATATTAGGAAGTATATGAAGTCCATGCGATAGTGTACATTCATACGCTTCTCTCCGTCTTCCCTTTTGCTATGCGAAAGCGTGAAATACATCACGTGATCCCTATTCTTCTTTGAAAGCACTATACTAATTTTCATTATTCGAATCCATTATAAAATTTAACACAGTGACTTAGAAATACTGTAATTTTTTTATGTAAGAGTCTAAAATTCGTACGATTCATTCCAATCAGAGATACTACTCTGCGTTTTCATAATCACTATTCGACATTTTCTAACCGAACCTCGATTATCCCTAAATTCGTACACTTTATTTGTATTATGGACATGCGATTAAAGAAATACTAATATCAAAAGTCTTTCCGTGTATTTGATTTGCACCAGTGAACAAATTTATTAATATTATCTTGAAGATAAGTACAAAAATTAATATCTGAGATAGGATTATATAACTTAAGATAATCTGCGTAAAGGCAATGATTTTAAATGAAAGAAGCCGAAAAATTAGTCATATACATGTATAATGAATAAAAGTGATCCAAATTTAGATCCTTGTGGCACTCCAGGTTTAGGGATAAATTCTGCAGAAGAGTATCTACAAGAGTGTAATGGTCTAATGATATTATTCAATAAATCAAGTATTTGTAGCTTACTTAAAAATTTCGTATGGTCTAATTTATCAAATGTTTTAGATAGATCGCTATAAATAATATCAACCTGATTATGTAAATCCGTAATTGACGAATATTTTAAGTAAAGCTCTGCAGGATGATGGCAAAATTTTAAATACGCAATTCGAATATTTTAAAGAAGCCACAAGTAACTGATATGGGTCTATAGTTAACAAAAAGAAATTTTTCACCTTTCTTCCTAACAGAACATACAGAGTAGTCTTTCAAAAAAGAGGGAAATAAACCATTTAAATCTTCTTTATGGCATTCCAAATTTGCCTTGAGGTTATATAGGTACTATATATTTCAAGTTGAACTCGATTAATATGACCAGGCAATAATAGTCTTTAGATCGGTGCAGGGTATTTGTAGAATTCCAATCAGCTTCTGGGAGATCAGATGGACTATAAACTTTCATAAAATAATCTGCGAAAGAATTTACAATATCAATAGGATTTGGAAGCTCAACGTTGTCATATATCAAGATTCTTGGAATGCGTCTAACGCTCTTCAGTTTATTTATCTAGGACTAAAAGGAAGTAGAATTGACAAATACCGCACTTTCTATATTACTATTATACTGCTTGAAAGAGGAGCTCAAATGAATATATATTTTTTTCTCATGAATTTTATAAAGTTATTTCTAATGTAGATCCTGGGTTATATTAAATTTAGATCTATACTTATTTCTTAAACGAAGGTTATATACAATATCCTTCGTAAACCACGGAGGATGAGTAAGATTAATCCTCACAGTTTACAGTATTAAATTTAGGAACGTGAATGTTAAATATCATGTCGAGTCTTTCATAGAAAAGTATAAAAGCCTGGTTTAATGATAAATTTACTAAAAATAACCAGTCAATGTCATTCAAAGCCACACATAATTTACTAATATATCGACGGGCGAGCAGAAAAACGTAGTGTCTTATTTTTGTTACAAGAGAGTCGTATTTCGCTTTGGAACCGCGAGCGAGATACATCTCTTAAAACAAAAATCAGACACTGTGTTCTTCCGTTCAACCGTCGAACTGCTCTCATGAAATGTAGCCTTTTAGTAAAATTTTTTTTATGAAATAACAGTATGGGGTCCAGGTCGAGAAATAAGATTTCTAGATAAATTTGGGTAGTACTCATCCACAGTAACAATTGGAAATGAGCGTTTGGTAGCGATGCCATTAGAATTGGAAAAAAGTACATAAAAAATTCGAACATTCTTATTCAATATAGGGTGATTTTTTTAACTTGGAACTTTAAAATATCTCGAAAAATAGGCGCTTTATGAAAATATGTTATGAATCAAAATTCAATCAATCTGAGGACTACATACACTAATGTTAAAATCGGTTCTCCCACACCGCCCCCTGGGGGTTGGGGTGGGGGTAAGTTCGAAATCTTAGATGGGAACCCCTATTTTTTATTGCATATTCGGATTCCTTGGATAAAAATACGTATGATTTGTCTGAAACGTTTTTTTCGTTTCGTGATAGATGGCGCTGTAATTGACGAAATTCTATTTTTCTTCATTTTACTGTTACTGAGAATGCACGCTTAATTCAAATGAGTACACAGAACGGAGAAGTGTATCTTCTTGAATTTCAACACATGCACTTGTAATTCGGTCAATCATATTCTCACGTGTTGTTGGTTTTTCTTTGTACACTTTGTCTTTCAGATAGCCCCACAGAAAGAAATCTGGTGAAGAATCTGGCGATCTTGCAGACCAATTTATCGGACCGCCTCTACCAATCCAGCGACCATTCAACTCACGATCAAGAACTTCTCGTGTTACCGCCTAATAGTGTGCCAGACAACCATCATGTTGAAACCACATGTTTTGCCGTATTTCTAAGCTTAAGTCTTTAAGTAAAATAAGCAATTCCTATTTTCCAAAATGTTTTGATATTTTGGACTACTTAGGCTGCCTTCGATAATCTAGGGACCGATCAATTTGTTGCCAATTATTGCACACCATACGTTGACAGTCCATGGACGCTGGTGTTCGACTTCAGGAAGCCACTGTGGACTTTCAATACTCCAGTAGTGTATGTTGTGTCGATTAAATATTCCATGGTTCGTAAAAGACGACTCGTCAGAGAATAATAAATAACGAAAAAAGTTGGGATTTTGTTGTACTTGTTCATGTTCCCACTGACAAAAAGCTACCCGATTTTTGAAATCAACGCCATGCAGTTCTTGATGCAAAGGGACATGATACGGATGAAATTTATTACGTTTAAAAATTTTCCAAACACTACTTTGAGATATTCCAGAATCACGAGCAATTTCTCGCGAACTATTTTGCAAATGATTTGCGCCCATGATTCACGCATGCGCGCACCTAATATCGTGCTACTAGAGGGGGCATCCGATATGTCCGCAATTCCTGGAATTTTCCGCCCCTACAGCCCCGAAGTTGGAAAGTTATCGGACTTGTACTGT
>NC_046660.1:113642750-113651403 GCF_010883055.1 Belonocnema kinseyi | reverse complement strand
GTTTTAGGCCACCTCTTTTTTTATGACTGCATAAATTCTATTAATTTTAATTATACTAGAGCTAAAAAAATTTCTTTTTAAAAAGTTGATTGTTTTCGAAATGCTGCATAAAATAAGCCCAGGGTTTTTGCAATTAAAAAAGACCATTTTTATGATTTATACTCATATTTATTTCAAATTTAAGAAAACTTTTAAAGAGAATTTTCTTTAGCTCTGGTATAGTTAAAATTGAGAGAATTTATTCAGCCATAAAAAAAGAGGTGGGTGAAAACTTTTGCACGA
Organism: Belonocnema kinseyi; assembly: GCF_010883055.1. Taxonomy (NCBI): domain Eukaryota; kingdom Metazoa; phylum Arthropoda; class Insecta; order Hymenoptera; family Cynipidae; genus Belonocnema; species Belonocnema kinseyi. The sequence continues at coordinate 113,651,121 of NC_046660.1, read as the reverse complement.
CAGTGTAACACCACTCGGCGAGCGATGACGAAGCCTAGCACAACTAATGCATCGCTGACGCAGAGTAGCATTACTTAAACAGTGCTGGCGAAACTTAGCATAACTTACAAAGGGTAAAATGAATATAAGAACATTTTTGATGGTTTTAAAAGTTGTCAAAAGGTTGTACAGGTGTTTTGACACCTTTTCTGACATTCGTACCTCAGGCGAGATTGAAAACCACCCCTTGCCGCCGGTCAAAAAGTATTCTTTCGTAATAAAACGAAAAAATTTGCATTTTCATCATGCATTTACGTATAACATTTTTATTACTTGTAAGATCAACAGTCAAAAGAAAAAATCTTGAATGCGTCAACTGTAAGTTGTAAAAAAATTATTATTTGAGTTGAAGTTGCTACGAAATACTTTTTGAAATAGAACGACAACATCGGAGCTTTCACTTGAATAAGAACCACAAAAGCTTTTTAATTTTATCGATATAAAAACCATTCGAAAATAACAAGTTAAATTAATAAAAAATTTTACACAAAACTTGTATGATTTAGATTTATTTATTAATACTATTATTATTAAAAATACTATAACGTTTAATAAAACGAAGTTGTTGAAACGATGAGAAATGACCCAGTTAATCATTTAAGATCTCCTTGAAATCGGAGATGAATTCATTTGGAACTAGATTTTTGTGCAACATTGATTTTAAGTCATCATTTTTTTAGGAGCAAGAGGAATTCTCGCATTGTAAGCTTCTTTCAATTGAAGTGAACATACTTGCTCAATGCTAACATTTTTCTTCACTACTTTTACTATCTTTGAATCTTTAAAATAGTCATATTTCATTTCAACATGATTACTTCCAGGTGTTACAACAATTTCACGCCCCTGAGAAGTTTTAACGTTTTTCCAATTGAAAAGCTGTGGAAATTCTCCAAAATCAAAAATGTCTTTCTGTGTAATTTTATTTACCGTGTATGGAGTACCACCCGTCTCAGCTTCAACTATCTGGCGTACCCACTCATTTTGGGTAAATATTTATGCACCTACAACATGCTTCTTTATACATCCATGCATTAAGTCACCTGGAGATTGCGTGTCATCAACTTCTAAGGATCTGTAGCAACAAATAAAATTTAAAAACAAATAATTAAAAAAATTATTGTCATTGAAATAAAAGTAGACTTATAAAATTTTTCACATGCGTCTTTTGCTCATCAGAGTTATTCGTATTTTTTTTTTACTTTCAGCTTACTACAGATTAATCTATTGTGCGCGTTTTTATCTGTTGGTTGATACCATGTAGACGCACATTTTGTGAGAAGCGCAGGATATAGAAAAAGAGAAGTTTTTATATATTTTTTATTGATCGTTAATCGTTGGGACATTTTTTAATAGTTTTGTATATTTTTATACTTGAAAGTAAAAAAAAATGTTTCAATTAAACACAATTCTAAATAGTTATTCTGCCCACCATTATTTAAATTTTTCAAACAAAAAAAAACAGAAAAAAATTTAAATTAAAATTCAAAGGTGCTCAACATGATTTCTGTTCTTACCGATATGTAATTTAAATACTCAAAACGTTGGTTTTCCTGACTTACATAGAGAAATTTTTTTGATTTGCGGTTCGGACCTCCGCAGTTATCTGTGTAAAACGTTAAATCCTTTGTTCCAGATTCTGCTTTATTTTTTATAAAGACCCATACAAATAAAGCAATTTCGATGGATCCACGGTTGCCCACTGTTTCATTCCACAAATAACAGAGTCCAACATTAATACTCAATTCAAAAATTGTGAACTTCCAAACGCAGAGTTTACTTTTATAGTACATCGTGGAAATGTCAGATTTAGGCGTTGTCAAGATTTTTTGCATGTCGTAATTTGTACAGCAAAATGTTGCTTCAATATTGGCTCTATCTTTATCTGCTCTCATGAGCCTCCTTGATTCAATTTCACTACTAACGTTACATTCATGAGCATCTATTTCTGTGTTATTTTCAGGTGGTGATTTTTTGTAGCCTTCGAATTCCTCGCAGCTGTTAAAAAATGTATATTATTTACACTAAGTAAAAAAATGTTAATTAATAAATGTTAAAAATTGTATCATCAAACAACAACTTGTTTTCATCAAATCAGATCTCAATTTTTCCGAAACAAAAAAGTTGATAAAAACTAAGCCAATTTAAATGAACTTTCATAGAATATTCACTGTAATTATTATTTTAAACAATATACTTAGTTTTAATTATAATGTTTTTTTTTAAACTTATAACGTTCTACAATAAAGATGAAAAACAATCGTAATATGAGTTAGTTGAATAATTATAATAGTAACAACTGACTGATCTTTTTCCGTATAGAAAAATTCGAAATTAAACTCCTTATTAAAAATATTTTCATACATACTGCTGCTAACTACTGTAGGGTCGTCATCTTTTTATATTGTGTGTAACTTTCATGCAATAATGACTATCAATTACTTGAAAAGTTTTAATGTGTTGACGAAATGATTCTTTCATTTCTTCTGGATATTTAAACAGACGAATATCGTGTTTTCCTCGCAAATCATCTTCCATGACTCCAGTCTCGATCGTATCTTTTGATTTTGCTTTAGCTGTACATATACACTGATAAGAAATTCCTGCAATATCAAAGTATTCAAAGATTAAAGGTTTACTGTTATAAAATTTCTGTAGTATTTGTATCACGGAGAAAAGCGTGCACATCGTTTTGAGTGAACGACAAGCGGAGTAAAAGCAGAAGAGTTAAAATGTAACTCTTGGAAAAGAACTCCCTAACTGCACTGTCCGGAGTTATTTCAATCAACTCCGTTCTGACCCTATAGTGGTCCCACGACACCATAAGGAGTTGACCTTAAGGAGTAAATATCGCTGAAAGGAGTATTCACTATTTAGAAATAGGCTTCAGTACTCTGAATAGATTGTATGGTGATAAATTTATGTTTTCTGTAACCCTAAATTCTTTAAATAAATTGATGAGTTACGTAACTTAATTGAACAATCATAATCATTTTTATAACAGTCTAATAAATTTTGTTAAAAATAATTAATTCAAGAAGTTCAATTTGGCAGAAAAACCTAATTAATATTTTTAACATTAAAACTATTTAAAGTGCTGAAGTATATTTTTTGTCGTACGTTAGTAAATAAAAACACATTTTCTAATTTATAAAGCGAAGAATATATTTTAAGAATTAGTAATCTGTCTTATATAACAAACGCAATCTTTAAAGTTGAATATAAAAGGCCGAATTTATATTTCGAGTCGGGCAGGCTGACTTACTTCAAGTAAATTTCTTTACATCTGTCACTCTGAAATAGGGGGGAAAAAAGTTCGTTTAGGTTCTTGAAAAACTACTTTTTTATCGGCAACACATTTTGCGACTTGAAATTAGTCACCCTGTATAATTTAAACTGGATTCGGTGTTTGCTACTTCAAAATACAATACAAATATATTTTTATACACTCTTCTTATAAAAACTTAATTTTACTGGTAAATATATTATATGGCTGCAACAGATAGGGCATATACCCTGTAACTTCCATAAAATATAAGCGTTAAACTTTTCCTTCGCACATATATTCTAATCTCTTCTTATGTAATGAGTATCTACTACTTTGGTACAATAAAACTATCAACAATGTTCCCATAACTATAATGCAACTCGTAAGCAGGTACATGACTCAAGTTCTGCAAATTAACTAAAAAGAAAATGTCGGTATAATCTTTATCGACCTCCAGAGAATAGGAATGATAAGTTTCGCAGTAGTATCGACTTTTCCATTTTTTACAAATTGCATAAGAATTTGAATTGTGAACAAATATCTGATCAATTTTCATGAAAATTGGCATGTCGGACACATCATCTATCCCGTATACAATTAAAAACCCTACCCTATATAAATGTCTATAATGTATTTGATTCTTCACAATTATTTGAGCTTTAGGACTTAATTTAATGTTAGTTGACTCTTCAAAATTGCAGTCTTTGATTAAATCACAGTAATTCATAACTTTACCAGAGGTTACTTCAAGCTGATCCTTTAAACTTTTATACTTTAACTTCCAGTGGTAGTACATAAATCTTTGATGTTGTTCAGTAAAAGTTTTACAAATATTTATAAAGTTATGATAACTATTGGCTAAATTTTTAAAATAATTGTGCTTAGCTTCAAATCGCATTTCCCATAGAAAGACCAATGGACCCATTTTTTTAATTTTCATAGGGTAATGGATCATGAAATGATGCTTTGGGCTTAAACTTCTTTTGAATTCTAATTGAAGAGCTGAGTCATGTTCTTCTATTAAAAGTTTAAGCTGTGTGATCATTTCCTTGGAGACTATAGGTGAAAAAATAATGTCCATAATATAGAAAAGTAACTCTAGAAATCTCCACTTTTTAATTACTATATCGTAAGAGGGATGTGATGGATGTAAAATTTCACATATAATGAGAGGTAAAAAGCGTAAAAGGTACCAATTCTGTACAGCACGTTCCCCAATTAGGCAACCAACTTTTTCTAGTGAAACCGGACTTGGCTTATCGCTTTTATCTATGCAACCGTAAGAGAATGATGCTATTCTACTTTTCAGTTGTTCTGGGGTTATTAATTTCAAGTCAATAATAATAAAACTAAGAAATAATTTTATTTCCAATGGTCCCACACCCTCCAAAACATCATGCATTACATCTGCACTCATGCTTTCAAAAAAGTCGAAGTACTTTAGTTCATCCAGCTTTGATTTGCGTTTTATTCCAAGAACATTCTTTCCTTTTTGAAGATCCTCACAATGTTTCTGATAAGAACAACTATCACGAAGAAGATTTGTATCCTCAACCAGCATAGTCTGTGCTTTCTGTTTTGTAGCCGTGCAAATCCGACAATAGTGTTCTGCAGAAAATGACTCTGACAATCCCATTAAAACATTTCCACCTAAATTATCGAAACTTAGAATAGCAATTGTTCCTTTTGAAGTGCGATCAAATACTTTTATTCCCTCTGTTTCAAGAGTTTTTACATCTTCTATTAGCGGCTCTAAAATTTTATTAAAACCGAAGACCTTTAGGTCTTGAACGTAAAACAATGCTACTAAATTAAAGTTTTGCAACTTTGAATTCAAATGAGGCGGTAGATTTCTTATTACGAAATAAATTGTTCCTATTTTATGAACTATTGTTTTGCTTCCAGTAGGATTAACTGATTCAAAGTCATCATAGAATAATTGAATAATAATAGCATCAAAGAATTGTGCAAAAAGTTGATTGAATGTAAAATATGAACCATCATATATATCTTTCATTAAAGTTTTGTCACTTTTGTGTGTAGACAGAATGTATTTCCATACGTCGGAATTGCTGAGAATAAACTTTAAATTTTCGAGAATGGGCACATACATAAAAGTACAACGTACTGGAATATTTTTATATGTCTAACTTTTCTTATCGTAAACCTGGTCATATCGGGGTCCCAAATTTTTGTCTATAGGCGCTAAGAAACCAGCGAATTTCTTAAATAGTTTATGTCTCCGGTATGTTGACTTAAGTGAAGTTAAAGTCAATTCCATTTGTTTAATGTAATTTTTCAACCTTTTACAATCGTTTAAGTTTTCTTTTTTCAGTAATTTTTTCACGTTATCAAAAACGTCCGTCACTATTTCTGTGGTACTCTCAACAATAGTTTGTACAGTTGATTTAGGTATTGAGCTTGCTTCTAAGCCCAAAAAAGAGGTTGTCATTAAATTCCCAGTACTATTATCATTAACGTCATGAAATGAATAATCAGAAGGTAAATTTTTGTTATCAGAATCATTTGAAGAATCTTCTGTGTCAGAAAAATTGCCACTAGAATGAAACTGGCTGCTATCTGGATTTCCTATGAATTCAAAACTCCAGAATTTTGTACTGCAGTTTTTAATGTAATTTAGACTCCTCTAACATTCAAAACAAGAAATTTTAAAAGATTCTTATTTATTTTAACACTACTACGTGTTTACTTAGTTTCATACAAAATGAAGTTAGCTTATTCTTAACGGTAACAAAAACGGTATAAAAATATTTCAATTTTTTTTGAAAAATTAGCAAGATTCCGAAAAGATTTCCAAAGATTTCAAAAATTCCAAGAGGTTTTAAATATTTTAATTTTTTGTGAAGAATTCGCAAAGATTTCAAAACATTAAAAACTATTTCATAAAAAAAAGATCACTGATTTATGTTTGTACACAGTTTACGAAATTTTGTAAAAATCCATCGAGAGATGAATTTCGTAATTGCAGCTGTTATAGTATTCCAATTTGGTCGGTAATTTTACACACGAAAATTTAAAATTCATTCCGTGACAAAATTCAATGAATTGGGCGACAGGATTCGAACGTTACTACTTATCTAAAATACATAAGATACTATGGGTTTTTTTTGCAGTTCATATTCCGTAATAAAAATATGAAATATACATTTTGAAAAGCCGAATTTTTTCCTTTCCAATAGCAGCAAATGTGAAAGGCAAAGCAGGAATAGTTAGAATTTGATCTATTTTTGTGTAAAAGCTGTCAATAATGTTGAATATAGTTGCCAATTTCCTTGCGTTAACAATCAAAGTGCACCAAAATGCTCCAAAATTAGAGGACGGACGCATCGACAAACTGTGAAGACGAGAGAGGCTTACGTATTTACATATTATTTAATTAATTATTCTAAATTTAATACTGATTAAAAATAAAAAAGCCTAAAGTTTCCGTCAGGGTAAAATCAAAGGTCTTTGGTAAAATTGAAAAGCTCAATGAAATTTCGAATTTAAAGAATGTGATTTTACCGACCCATAGTATTTTTAAACGCTGCGACAAAATTTCCCTTCTGAATGTAAACTTCATACGAGGGAATGTGTAATTTTATTTTTATCTAGCTTGTAATATTACACTGATTTTCGAGGGTCTTTTTTTACATCACTATAAAGGCTGTAATTTCACACACTTTTGTAAAATTACCTAGTGAATTGTGTGCAATTTACAATTATAGAATATATAATTTTCACAACATTTTCCCGGTTTTTGAGGTTAGTGTCACCATGATATAGGTTAGAATTTTTAAATAGACCGCACTTTGTTCTGAACACTCACTTAATTGACTCGCTAACGAATTTTACAAACAAAAATTGGTAATATTTATATATAAAGGAAATAAGTCAATTCAGTAACCTTTTAGTATAAAAAAGGATACTCAGAAATGTCAAGGAACATTCTTTGAACACTCTGAAAGCACATTGAGAACTATTTTTCAAGCATTTCTTTAGCAATTGTAAAAGGAACAATTCTCACGAATTTTTATAAATCATCCACAATGATTAAAAGTGATTAAAATGCACCATGGATATGTTCATAATTATTATGTATAATTGTACTTACTGGCGTCTATGAGATCTTTGTATCCCAATTCTGATTCCGAATAAATAATTTTCACCCACTTTGTCTGTTTACTGTAACTCACTTTTTTGATCGTCGACATATTTCCCTTTTAATAACGAATTTCAATTTTAATCAGAAATCTCACCGACGCGACACGCTACTATCTACAATTCTGGTTTAGAATTTTCGTCTTTTCAAGTTCGAAGCTTCGTACACGTTGACTTGCGGCCATGATGTGGACAACTCCAAAGAGAGTGGTAGCAAGCTTTAACTTCGAACATAAGCTCCATAAGAAGTCCTGCCACGACTTTTGAACTCCGAATTGAGTATTAGTTAAGATTTTCTTTCTGTGCGGTGCGAATTAATTATATTTACTCTGAATACACTTCAGAACCTTCTGCTCACTCTACTTCACTCTGGCTAGCCATTTACTCCGCGAATTGTTAACAGTGTGCGTTGTGACGTGATTATATTATAAGTAAAAGGATGTTGTACAATCTATTTAATGAATCAAGAATTTGTAAATCAAAATTATCGTTATACATATTATAGAAACAAGCTTTTCGACATTTTGCTAAACATCCAGACTTCATTACTCGAGGCTTCATAGCTATTCCTGCTCGCCCAACTCCCTTTGTTCCCTCTGCTCGTACTTTTTTCGCCAGATTATCTATGGAACCTTTAGAGTTCCGGTCTCTTCTTCTTATAAAGCCTTTTTCGGTGTTTCGGACGATGGTCTTCGTTGTTACCTTGTTGCTATTTTTCTAAGGAATTTTTTCTTGTTCGAATTATTGACCAATATGGTTTCAGACTCATTAGTCAAATTTTAAACCACGTCTAACAAGAAGAGGGAAATAAAAATATATAATTGACTCTAAATGAACATAGTGCCAACAATTGGTATTACAAAAATTCTCTCTTCTAAAAAGATTTGGATTTTCGACTTAAATATA
>NC_046660.1:113637977-113642650 GCF_010883055.1 Belonocnema kinseyi | reverse complement strand
CAATACTTTAATTATTATTTTTTGCTTCTATTGCATTTGAAATACTGCAATCAAACTTTATAGCAATCATATAATTCAGAGTTTAAAACTTAAATTTGTATGATATTTACCATCCGAGTTATTAACTTCTACGGAACTGTAGCTTTCGTCTATAGACTCAGAAATATTTTGTCAAACCTCAAATGAACTACACAGAGCGACCGCGGCAAGAGCTGCCACTGCTTTTGACATGAGCGGTTAGTGTCAAAATAAAATTGTTTGGAATGGCAAGAGCCACAGTTGTCAACGCACTGGCCGCTCGATTATTCCCACAAGCCGCTCGTGCTAATGGCAACAGCAGTGCGAGCTCGTTAAGTGTTGCGCTTAGACCGGCCAGTTCTTAGAATTGACAAAAATCTCTTGTGTTAATATTCGAAAGCGCGTGGTGTCAAATAGCTCTAACGTTAAGTGACAATCGCGCTTGTCGCTCGACTCATTCGCCGCAATACCGAATGCTGAAAGTATTAAGGTAAAAGCGTGACATGATCAAATGTAGTTTTATCATTTAACCGGAAACTTAAAAAAGAGACATTTGTACAACTTTTTAGAACTGTAAAAGTACATGAAGGTTAGGTAAGATGGGGTTTGAACTTAAAAAATTTGTTTCTTTATGGGCGAAAGTAGAATGTTTGATAATTCTGTACATTTATCAAATGTATTATCAGCCCATAAATATTATCATTGTTTAAACCATAAAAAAAGTAAAAAGATTTTTGAAGTTAAATATGATGAAAAATTATATACTCTGATGTTATAGACAATTACGATGTGCATATGCAGGTTCACTGATCTCGATCAGCTAATGCTGCTCATAGCACAGTCGGTATATTGCGGCGAATGAGTCAAGCGATAAGCGAGGTTGTTATTAAACATAAAAGCTATTTGACATCACACGTGATTGAAAATTAACACGAGAGATTGTTGCCAATCCTAAGAACGGGCCTTGCCAAGCGCAACACTTACCAAGCTCGCGCTGCTGTTGCCATTAGCACGAGCGGCTCGTGTGAATTCACGAGCGAGCAGTAACTTGGAAACTGTGGCTAGTACTATGAAAAAAAAATTATTTTAACTCTAACCGCTCATGCCAGAGTTTCTCCGTGTATCCTTATTGATTGTGGCAGGAACTGCGTTCAATACAATATCACTTGATGTTGAGCAAGTAGCTTTAAGCTCTAACAACACATTTTTTAATTAGATAAAATGATAATAGAACATTATTTTATTTTTATTTTCGGATTTTTATATTTGTATACTCGCCTAATAAAGTAATATCATTGTAAGGCCTTTGGGACTTTTGAAATACATCGAGTTATCGATTGAAAACTGGTTAACAACAGTGATTCTTGACAGTAAAGTAACATAGGTTATATTTGCTAGAAACTAAAATCTTTATTATGTATCTCCACGAGTTATATAATGATACGAAGTATACAACTCTGTATATTATTATTGTTAATCTAACCATTGCATTTTCACATATACTTACCCAGTTCGTCATTGTCACTCATGGCGTCACTCTTTCTTCAAAGTCAAAAATTTTACGAGCGTAAATAATTGAGGCAATAAGAATGGCATATAGGTCAAGCCCACTTGGAAATGGCCGTCAATAACAATTGAGAAGCACATGATTTAGAGGCCAACTTCGATTGGGCTATACCTACCATAGTTGTCATTCTCATTGCTTCAATTCTTCTTATACAACGCACAACCATGCGTGTGTTGCGAATACACACAGTACGTACGTAACCTAGATTGTCGTCGGGTCCGACCAAAATTCTTGCGTAATTTTAATAAAATTGTGGGCTTTTTTTATTGGCGTTCAAGGGAGCTTCCATAAAGAATGTAACAGTTTAAGGGGGGTAGCCGATTTGTGACAATCTGTGACAATTTCCCAGAATCCCATTCTCAAAATGTGACAGTGGGGGGGGGCCGAAAATTCGCCAAAAAACTGTTAAATCCTTTATGCAAGCTCCCCAACTGCTAGGTAACATTGCCACTTTATAATTCATGATTTTAATGTCTTTTATGACAGTTAAAATTGATCATTTTCATTGTTACACATTCATTATTTTTTATTTTTACATTTTTAGTTTTTTATTAGCATTTTGGTCACAACACTAATTCTTTACTTTTGCTTCTACTTTTGCGTTTTCCTGGATCGTCTATTGCCGAAAATTCTGCAAGAAAAAATATCTGGTTGGCGACGCCGAGGTTAGAACCTCGGTCTATAGCTTGAGCATGCCTTGTTTGAGCCAGTAATTGCGCCTAAATTGACTGATCCATCTAATGTTCTCTTTTTTCTGGGACTATCGCTGCGAATTCAAGACCTGTCTTCTATGGGGTTGTTGGTGGTTTGCGCATAACATTTCGATACATGTGTGAGCGGTGATTATTTAGCGCGCGAGACGTTTTTCGCATCCTAGTTCACATCCTTGTTCTCAAAACATCATAAATCTATTCCTAAGTGTTGAAACCATACTTTTGTAATGATATCTAAAATCTTTAAAAATAATTCACGAGTTGTTTATCTGTAAATTAATCTAATCTAAATTTTGTAGGAAAAAAACATATCTTTCAGAAGTATATCAGAGACTAAATTTAACATCAAATTTAATTTTGCTACAACAAAACGTTTAAATGATACTTTTTATTGTTTTGTTATTCAAATAAAATACTCTTCAAATTGACAAAGTTTTTAAATAACGTATGGACTGTTGTTTGAAATTACTGATATTGATAATAGACTTTGATAATACTTTATTATATGAATTTGAATAAATTAATTTTATAAGCAACAGCGAGTCATGCTACTCTTCACCAGCGCTTGACTTGTCGTGCTAGTTTTCGTCAGGTTTTTGCGAGTGGTGTTACGCTTCGCCATTGCTCAAGGAGTGGTGCTACTCTTCTTTAAAAAATTTTGAACCGTGCTATACTTCGCTAGGAGCGTCGAACAGTGTTTGTGTTCGTCAAGCACTGAACGGTGCTAGACTTCGTACGGATCATCGATATATACACTACTGCTCAAAAGTTTAAGCTCGCCTAAAAAAAAGAAGAAGCTCTTAAAATTTTTGTATCTCGTGCACTATACACATCGTAGAAGACCTTTTTAAGGTCTCATTTGAATGCTCTTGTTATGTTCTTTTGAATTGCTACGAACAAATTTTTTAACGATACACAGATTTCCTTCTGCGCATGCTTGACGTTGTGAAAATTTGAAAAATTGTAGGCGCGACTTTGACCACTTAAATGTCAACTCGAAATAAACGAATCTTAAAAAATCAAAGACAATGTTAAAGTTCATTTTAAGAGCTTTAAAATAAGCCCACACACGTTATTTCAACTCAATTTTTTTATCAAGTTATGGATATTTTTATGAAAAATTACCATTTTTTGCAATCTATTATATTTTTAACACCATTCATCCTAAAAAAATGATAAAGGAAAAAATGTTACTTTTTGGATCAAGAATCAAGTTGTAATCTTTTTAACACTGCAATAATTTCAAATTTTTAGAAAAAAAAAAAAAAAAATTTCTGTAATTTTACACATTTTTTACTAATTAAATTTTATGTATATACATACAAATAAAACATGTTCACAGGTTCAAATAAAATAAGTATCTAAAAATATCATTTTCAGGTATGAAATATAGTAACAGTACGTTACAGTTCTATTCGTAGAATCATACACTTTTATTTTATAGATGGAATCGCTATTCGTCTTTATTCAATATATTTGATGACACAACATTATACTTACCAAGCTTTACTGAATATTTGGAAATTTTCTTTTATTTTCAAAATTAACCCTCCGAGAACATACCTATTTTTTCGATCACGGAGAACACACTGGGTCAAACTTACCCAATACTTCAGGTTCGATTTTCAAAGATTGGCGTTCCGCAGCACAGATACAATTATACAATTTTTCTAGTAAATTTTCCATTTTTGTTTTCATGATTTTTTAACCTTGTTGAAGACATGAACAATAGTTTGACAATAAAAGAAAGGCTCCAAATATGCAGTAAAGCTTGCTAAGAATATTACTGTGTTTCTAAATATAGTAAACAAAGACAAATAGCGGTTACGTATATAAAATAAAAGAGTATGATTGTACGAATTAAACTGTAACGTTGTGTTATTATATAGAATAAATTCCTTATGTGATAATGATATTTTTAGATGCTTATTTTATTTAAACCAAAAATATTTGTATACGTATTTGTGAACGCAGCCGAGAGTATTGATGTAAAATGCATTGAATTAAAGATATGTTTCGAAAATAAAACTGAAAGCAGTGATCGACTTTCAAACGAAATAACTAAGAGTAAGAATGTGAATTGTTATTTTTCAATGATCAAAATGCGCCGCTTCAAGTGAATTTGGTATGTAATAGAATTATTGCCAATTTTTTTGTGTGTATTTCTGTGCTAAAAAATTCCACAAATGTTTGAAAAAAGTATATATCGAAACGTAAATAGTGAGGGACGCCTGACTCGTTCCAATTGGAATACACACACACATTATATATATACGCCTAAAGATCTGGCTGAAATGGATGACGAGCTTCGTGGACATTTTTCCGGTGAATCCGACCTCTGGGCTATCAATTATTGCGTGTATAATGCAGCGAGA
>NC_046660.1:113634081-113637877 GCF_010883055.1 Belonocnema kinseyi | reverse complement strand
GACGAAGACTCAGAAAATATAAATAGCTTCAAGGAGTTATGTGTTGCCCTCATAACACCTGATAAAGAATGCCCACCCATCACTACCGAGGAGGAGAAAAAATTATTAAGAGGGATGAAGAACTATTCCGCACCGGGAACAGATTGTATCAAAACCTTCTGGTGGAAGAAGTTCCTTCAACCCATCAGCATTTGACCGGTATTTTAACCTCATATTTAAAGTCGGAAGAGCCGATTCCGGAGTGGTTGGTGGAAGGGCGCGCAATACTCCTGCCGAAAATAGGCAACATAGCTGACCCGAAGAATTACAGGCCAATAACTTGTCTGAACACGCTTTATAAGATATTCACAGCTATCCTAAATGATAAGATTGTTCGGGCAATTGAACCTGTGGGGCAAGAAATGTATGAACGAGGCACAAAGAAAGGCGTAGCGGAATGTCGGGAGAACATGCTCATCGATAGATTCGACCTCCCATAGACTTATCATCTGTTTTTTGGAAAGCTTAAAGGTTCATTCGCAAATCGTTAGGTGCATAGAAAGATTGATGCCGCTTTGAAAAACCAGACTTACTATCTTAGCTGGAAAAAATCCTGACAACTAACAAGGTCACCTTTCAGAGAGGTATTTTTCAGGGCGACACCATGAACCCGCTCTTCTTTTGCTTTACATTATTGCCAATATCTCTAGCACTTCACCATTCCGACGGGTACTTGTGTGACAAACCTGCAGATCGAAAGTACAAGATCACTCATGTATTTTACATGGACGATCTTAAGATCTATGCTAAAAACAAAGAGCAACTACATCTAGCTCTAGGGATTGTCGAACGATATACTAAGGAAATTGGAATGAAATTTGGGTTAGACAAATGCGCCAAGGTTTATTTGAAGCGAGGAAAACTTAATGGCATCCCTGAAGATCCTAAGCTCGTTGATAGAAGCGCTATACGACACCTTTGCGCCGGAGAGACCTATACATACCTGGGCGTGCCACAGAGCCGCATTTAGGATTTTACATCTAGAAAGGATACTCTCCGAAGTAGATACAAACGTCTCATCTTGCAAATCTGGTCTTCCGAACTGTCAGTGAGGCACAAAGTATCTGCAACGAATAGGCTTGCCGCCCCGGTAGTACTCAATTCACTTGGAGTATTAGGGGTTGAGCAAATTGCATCAAATCTCATCTATATCGAGAACGTACTCGTGAAAGCCCGGATTAAGAAAGCACAAGAGAAAAACTTTCGTGAACAGCTCGTCGATAAGAGGATGCACGGTATCTTCCACAGAAATGTTTCATTTTGGCATGCCAATACAGTGTCATATCAACCTTAACATACCATCGCCAAATTTTAAGCCAAGACATTCCGGATGATAGCTGCAGAACGTGCCATGCACAACCACGAGCATTTAGCTCACATACGATCTAGTTGTCCAACTCATGCGGGAACGACCTACATGCAAAGGCACAATGAGGCACTAAGAGTGCTTTATTACCATCTCTGTCACTTTTACGGCATTAACCTTAATATCGCTTCTCTAAATGCTCCTAGGGAAATAGAGTCAATTGTCGAAAATAAGAAGTGCCGCATATACTGGAACTTTATATTCTCTACAATTGTTTCTGTTGCACACTCAAGGCCTGACATGGTTCTTCTTGACTTCGAGAAGCGAACCATGTTCGTTATCGAATTTTCGGCACCAGCTGACAAAAACATCATAGTTAAGGAGAATGAAAAGAAAGAGAGGTATAGCGACCTAATAAGGGAGTTGCAACGATTGCACCCGGAATATTCTGTTAAACTAATCGTCTTTATCATCGGCGCTCTTGGAGGTGCCAAGCTTTCACTCGTTAACAGCCTGAAAACCATCCCTGCGTGTCAACAATATGCTAAAACACTTACGGGAAAAATGCAGAAGGCTGTAGTTCTTGGATCGCTCCATGTTCTCAGGGTGCACGAAACTTTTGCCGAATCATCGTATTGATTCCGTTACAGACTGCAACCACCTGTTTCACGGTCGTGAGACGTGGTTGTGGCTGAACTTTTACCGCGATTCCGCCGGGAGTGGGGGCAATTTTTCAGATTAGCACCGGCTCCCGGTGAAATCCTGCGGTTGCCCTTATGACAAAATTTATATATATCTGACAGGCAAAGTCCGATGTGCCATCACACTGCAATCTGCCTAGTCCCTCCGCGAATTGACTGAGCGGTGTCAGGCAAAGTCCGAAATAGCACTTCCACTTCGGACTCTGTCTAGTCAAAATAAAACCTATGGGATTTACTTTACCCGCTGCACAGTGGGCTGCCTCGAGAATTTAAAATTCAAAACAGTCTATAGATGGCAATTGTGAACAGATTTTTAAGCTTTTTTTTAGAAATGATCAGCATTAAATTGTTAAGATAACTTATTGCGTGCCTTGATCCATTTTTGTTTCAATATATTTATTTAACGCAACATCTTTTCCAAAGAAAAATTTAAAACTCAATATGTATCTTATTAACGTAAAAAGACTTAGAAAACATAATTAATTTATTTTTAATGTTTTTATTGTTCTAAAGTGTGACTGGTTTCCGAATTTAAGCCTTTTCAGGAAAAGTTGGTTATTTAATAGGAATTCATAAATATATATTTCATATAAGGAACCAGTCCATCATCTGTAATAAATATATTATTAATAACAAACATGGTTTATTGCTCATTTATTTTTATGAAAAATGATTCAATATACGTGTAAAATACTTTCTATTATAAAAGATAAACTCTCAAATTTTATAGATAAAAAACTACAATATTTATTGTAAAAACCAACTCTCCGGTAAGAAAGAGCCAGTAGTAGATGTTTTGTTTTTAAAATTTGTTATTAACATTCAAAATATTAATTTATTGAGATCGAAATTCACTGTTCAGACAATTCTACTAAGATTTAGTATGGCAACTAAAAAATCTGTCTTTTATTAAAATAGGTACATTGAATATCTGGTTAAAAAATGGTTTAACAATAACACTTCAAAACAAAACTTCCTCTTTATTTAGGGACTGATGCTCCTACTTCGTTATCCTCAAAACGGCAATAGTTTAATCTAGTTGCTGGCGTGGTCGTGGAAATTTGGAAGATTTTTGAATAGAAGTTCTTGACATAATGCTGGATGTATTTTAAAAGTAAATTTTTTATGTTATGGTTTGAGGTTCAGTGTACATTTCCGAATAAGTTGTTTTTATGACTTCGGAGTAATATTTATAAATCGACACTGTTTTTGAAAATTCTTAACGTTAGCTGACGTAGCGGAAAATCAAGCGATGAAAATTTAATTCGAAGGAAAATTCAGTGCCCTCAAAATTGCAGAAAACTCATCGCATATTCCGAATTTAAAAAGATAATACGTTAAATATGATACATATCGTCTTTATTTTTCTATTTGATTTTTATCAAATAACTTGCGTTGAATAAATAATTATATTGAAACAAAAATTGATAAACATAATCAATTAGTTTTCTTACGAATTTAATGCTGATCATTTCTAAAAACAAAACTTTCAAATCCAGTCACAATTGCGACCTGTAGACTACTTTGACTTGTACATTTTCGAGCCAGCCTATTGTGAAGCGGGAAAAGTAAACTCCATAGGTTTCTTTTTACTCCGGGCTTTGCCTGAGCTTCTCGCACTTCGCGATTTGACTAGGCAGAGTCCGAAGTGAAAGTGCTATTTCGGACTCTGACTGACACCACTCAGTCAATTCGAGGAGGGACTAGGCAGAGTGCGGTGTGACGGCACATCGGACTTTTCCTGTAACAC
>NC_046660.1:113624894-113633981 GCF_010883055.1 Belonocnema kinseyi | reverse complement strand
TACAAGGTGTCTAAAAAGTCCCGGGACGGTTGGATATTTCCACAGGTAAAATATTTTTCAAAAAAGTGAAGGTCATTCCTGAAGTAAATTTAAACGTGGAATTCAATGGCGACCTTCATTTTGACCTTGAAGTTGACCTTCATGGCTTTTGAAGGTCAACTTTGTTTTTTTAAATGGAAACCCCCTTTTTTACATCTACAATCGATAGAGCGTAAAATTCTACGTTCAGGTACGTACCCAAGTCATAGGTCAATTGTGACTGTTAAGGTCAGTTAGAGGTTATTTGAAATTACCATAGTTTTCGAAGAAGTCAGTGTAATTCCTGAAGTCAATTTCAACGAGAAATCCATTCGTGAGCTCTGTATTGATCTTCGTTACAGCGTTTTGAATATTGTAAAATCATAAGGAAATTTTTCACTCAAAGTTCCAGGTATTCTGGTGAGAGTTCTGTTCCTCCCCGAAGAATTATACAGTCCTATACCGTTTTTCGATACCTAAGTAAATACCTAAGGTGATACCATAAGTCATATACCGTTCTTCCATACGAATGTTACGAATCGAAACTAAATTTACGTATTGCGAGTACATACTATCTTTCGGTAAAAGATTATTATGGCGCAAGCTAAACTTTCGGAACGAGAGAGGGTATCTTTATTTATGATGCGTGGTTTGGGAGATCGAGTTCGATCTTATGATCAAGTTAGTTTGCTTTTTAATTGCACTTTTCGTAATGGAGAAGTGTTAAATCCGGTCTCAAAATCAACAATTGAAAGAACTGTAAGACGCTTTATGAATCATGCATCTATCAAGGACCTTCAGAGAACTGGTCGGCCAAAATCTGCAGGATCTTAGGAAATGCAGATGGGCATAGGCCATGCATTTGCTGAAAACCCACGCCTTAGTTTACGTCGAGCTAGTGATGAGCGTGACGTTGCTTCTCTAGACAGTGCGAAATATTTTAAAAAGCTTTCATTTCCATCCTTCCAAAGTTCATCTGGTACAAGAGCTCAGTGAAGACGATCCTGATCGTCGAGTTGAATTTTGTGAATTTATGCTGGACAGAATTGATAGAGATCCTCTTTTCTTGTACAATACATTATTTTCAGATGAGTCTACTTCCACTTTAAAAGGTGAAGCTAACAGGCAAAATTGCATATGTTGTTCCGACACAAATCCTGATTGGATGTTGGAGAGTCACACACAATATTCACAAAAGATTGATGTTTGAGCCGGTATCTTGAATAATACATTGATAGGCCCTTTCTTCATCGATGGTAATCTCAATGCCCGTGCATATGAAGAGCTTTTTAGAAACCAAATTGTACCAAGAATAAGGGAGATTACAGGCGATAATTTTCAAAATATTTAGTTCCAGCAGGACAGAGCAGCGGCTCAGTTCAAATATCTTCACTGAAGCGTGAGAGGTAAGGGGACTCACGCTAATCAAGCACCTCGAAACGTGAGAGGCAAGGGGACTCACGCTAATCAAGCACCAAAAGGGGACAGAATTTACTACGTCCACTTCGTTGTTCCTGGGTATTACTAAACGTAAACGTAAACTGCTTGGAAAAAACCGACTTCTAAGTCAAAATGAAGGTCACCATTCAATTCCTCGTTGAAATTTACTTTAGGAATTACACTGATCTCTTGGAAAATTTTGTTAATTTCAAATAACCTCTAATTGACCTTGAACGTTAAAATTGACCTATGACTTGGACACGTACCTGAACGTAGAATTTTCCGCTCTATCGATTGCATGTGTAAAAAAGGGGGTTTCCATTTTTTAAAAAAGTTGAACTTCAAAAAGCCATGAAGGTCAACTTCAAGGTCAAAATGAAGGTAACCATTGAATTCCTCGTTGAAATTGACTTCAGGAATTACACTGACTTCTTCGAAAACTATGGTAATTTCAAATAACCTCTAACTGATCTTGACCGTTACAATTGACCTATGACTCGGGTACGTATCAAACGTAGAATTTTTCGCTCTATCGATTGCAGATATAAAAAAGGGGGTTTCCATTTTAAAAAACAAAGTTGACCTTCAAAAAGCCATTAAGGTCAACTTCAAGGTCAAAATAAAGGTCACCATTGAGTTCCACGTGCAAATATACTTCAGGAATGACCTTCACTTTTTTGAAAAATATTTTACCTGAGGAAATATCCAACCGTCCCTGTACTTTATATATATATATA
Source organism: Belonocnema kinseyi (assembly GCF_010883055.1). Taxonomy (NCBI): domain Eukaryota; kingdom Metazoa; phylum Arthropoda; class Insecta; order Hymenoptera; family Cynipidae; genus Belonocnema; species Belonocnema kinseyi. The sequence goes on along the minus strand of NC_046660.1, from coordinate 113,631,786 downwards.
TATATATATATATATATTTCAATTGGAAACGAGTCATGCGACCCTTACTGCTTACATTTCAATCCCCCCGAAATTAGTACAAAACTATTTAAAGGCAACTCCCGACACTTAACTGAAAGCGAGAGTTTGGTGTAATTGAAAAAATACACAAAAATTGAAAAGACATTTTGACCTTCATGCATGTGAACAAAATTCAAGCTCAAGAAAATTGAAAACTCGGTAATCATGAAATTTTTCAACGCTCTGCCTATGGTTATAGAATTTTCCGTAAGTTTAAATCCCTTTTCAGTGGGTCCAGGGCTAACTTTATGGAAAAATCTATAACCATAGACAGCGCCCCCCGCATTGACTAGCGCTAGGGATAACAATTATCTTTAAAGAAGTTGTAGGCTCCGAAAGCTAAGATCATGGTTCCTTAGAGCAACCAATCCCGACGCAAACGGAACGCGTACGCCATCGACTCCTGCTCCCTCTATCCGAGAAGATAAGCAAGAACGTAAAATTTACGCAAGATACTGCCTACAGCACAGTTCTTTGGAGTCCGGTCTCTAGTCGCGAATGACTGTACGCGGCAGACAGCACAGTTGGAGGCGAAGGTTTCACCTCTGGATACTTTTTTATAGCTATCAATCTTTGTACAATGTTAGGAGGAACAATGTTGATGGACCGGATAAAGTGATCCAAGAAGAACAATCTTTTGCATCTGGCTCGCGATGGACTGAGTCTGATGCTAACAAGCCAGGATTCCTCCAAAACAGCCGATTATGAGAACCACAAGATGGACTTTGTAGCCTTGGTCGCTGGAGAAATTCAACCCGTCACTTAAGACAGCGTCCTGGCGGTGCGTCAGGTACGATAGGCTTCAGGAAGAGGACGCAGCTGGAGAATCTAAACATTTCCTAGTTGTGAAAATTCCTGACTCACAGGCGAGGGCCCTTGCGGCCCTTAATAACAGGCCCTACTACCTTTACGGAAAGGTCAACTTTAAAGTAGCCAGTTAGGGGCGAGAGAGGCCTATCGGTGAACAGAAAGATCGGGGCCAGACCTAAATAACTGCTCCCGGTCTGACCATTAACTAGTTTAACTTGCATCACCGCAAAAGCGCCTCTACAATTTTGCAGAGGGGCATGGCTGTAAGGTACACAGGTATCTCACTAATCCATGAACCCTGGCTACTTAACGATACTATCAGGGGCTTAGCGGGTACTGATTTTTATTACAGGGACCCTAAGGCGTCCAGTCCAAGGGCATGCATACTGGCGAAGGAAGTCAACGTTGTCCCGCTGCTTGAGCTATGTTCCAGAGACCTGATGGTGATAGTCACGGATCTTAAAAGGAATAGGAAGGATTATCATGGGATCGGCTTATTTTCCATATGACACCGATACCAATCCACCAGTGGAGGTACGTACACTGGTGGAATACTGCAAGGTAAGAGGTCTTCCTCTTCTGTTGGGGTGCGATGCTAACTCCCACCATACCCTGTGGGATAGCACAAGCGTCAACTCGAGAGGTAAGGACCTATTGGAATACGTAATTACTACCAATTTAGATATTCCTAATACGGGGCACACCCCGACGTTTCGTAATTCCTTCAGGGAGGAAGTCATTGACATCACTCTCTGTACCGGCAGTTTTACAGGTAACATCAAAAAGTGGAGAGTTCGTTTTGGAATCCGCTGTGTCCACAGGCCCTAAATGGGTAAGAAATCCAAGAAGATCGGAATAGGGTCAGTTTTCCACAGAGCTAAGAAGTGCACTCTCAGAGATGCCCAGGTCAATTAGAGACGTGGATACCCTGGAGATCGCAGCCGAGTTTTTCGCGGAAGGCATCAAATCCACTTATGAAAGTAATTGTGGGCCTTCGAAAGACCGAAAGGCTCGAGAGGCACAGTGGTGGAACTCGAAACTCGAAGAGCTTCGCAGGCCTGGTAGTTCGCAGTTCTGGCAAAACGAAGGAACTGTAGACTTCATTCACATCGATGAGGGATGAGTATAGGTATGCAATACGCAAGGCAAAGCATGAAAGCTGAACCAACTTTTGCACTGATATCAAGAAGGGAGCAGAGGCGGCCAGACTGGACAAGCTGCTTTCTCGAAATCCGGATGCTATTCTCGGGACTGTAAAATTGTCCGGCAGGGAATACTCAGAGTCGGACGGGGATACATTGGCTCACCTGATCAAGGAACATTTTCCAAGCTTCAAAAAGTTAGGAGATGGGTGGACGGCACCTCTGAGGCCATCAAAGTCGCCTGTGGCCCAATTAGGCCTGAAACGACAGCTAGCCAACGAGATTGTGACCCCAGCCAGGGTCAGGAGGGCCCTGAAATTCTTCAGTCCTTACAAGGCTCCCGGCCCGGATGGTATATACCCAGTCCTCTTACAGAGAACTGGTGAGATCATCATTGAGCCTTTGGTGAAACTTGCTAGGGCTAGTCTGACGTTGGTTTATGTTCCGGCGGAATGGAGGTGTGCGAGTCTTTATTCCGAAGGCTGGCAGGATCGGTTATACTTCACCCAAGGATTTCCGACTTATTAGCCTCACATCTTTCCTACTATAAACAGTGGAATGACTCGTGGACAGATATATCCGCGATAAGGTCTTGTCAAGTTGTCCTCTTCACAAGCAACAACACGCCTACAGGGCTGGTCATTCAGCCGAGACGGCCCTGAGCACTGCAGTTGACCTAATTGAAGGACAACTAAGGCAGAAAGGTCTAGCGATTGGAACGTTCATGGACATCGAAGAAGCCTTTAACTACACCTCTGGAGACGTGATTAGGACGGTTATGATCGCACATGGGGTGCCTATTGCAGTCGTGGAATGGACCTGCCACATGTTAGAAAATAGGAATCTAACCACGACTAAGGGTGACACCACTTTAGGTGGAACCGTTGACTAGGGGCGTTCGCAAGGGGGCGTTCTATCTCCCTTGCTGTGGTGCTTAGTAGTGAATGAATTGGTTCATCTACTCACGGGTCAGGGCTTCCACGTCAGAGGATATGCAGATGATATACTAGTTATCATGCGCGGCCAGCATCTGGATGCGCTCTTCAGAGTAATGCAGCAAGCACTAAGAATAGTTGATTCATGGTGTAAGGGGACTGAATGTAGACAAATATATAATGCAACGTCAGACTGACTCATCCGAAGGTATATATCCAGGCCCCAAGCCACGCCGAGTCAGAACCCGCTACGCCTCGAGCGAGATCACTACTCTCGGCTCGACTGTACCAATATATTGAATAAAGCTTCCAAAATATCCTTAAACCTGTAACCCTCAATTATTATTCCCACTCCTTTGAAAAAAGTCTGATTGATCCTGAAGCAATTTTCAAATTGGCGATCCTGCCAGGAGTCAGCATTTCGAAGGAGAAAAAGTGCTGCATATCGCTTACCCCACTTAAGGCGTGAGGCACCCTGGGAATCACGAAGTTCCGCTCAGACCAAGCCAGAATTCCGAGAGGTGTTCCGGAGACCAAGACCCGAGTCAAAGGAGGTTTACCAGTAGAAGGAAGCTACGACTATTGCACCGTCTGCTGAGAGAGGAATCCACACTTCAAGGGACATTTTCGTCGCAGCGACCTGATTCCGAGAAGAGTAACATTCCCAGCCAGAGACAGTTGTTCATCGTCCCGATCAGGAGTCACCGCTAACCCGGAGATAATGATGTTCATCTTCTTCCTGACTGTACTCTTTACAGAGGTATGTTGAATATAGCTAGGCGATAGTAGGTTCTCATTGTCTTTTGTAACTCAGGGATAATACAAGGCTCTTAATTTTCTACTCGTTTTGAAGCATTAAACGCTTAAAGTAGCTTTTGTTTCAAACCCCTACACGTTAATTGAAGCTCTTATAACTTTTTGAATCGCGTGAGAATTAATCACCGACGTGTTTCGCACGATAACTGATGTTTTAAATCTTTCACTGATAGGAAAAATAGGGAAGAGCTTAAGAATTATCACATTAAGTACACAACATACACCATTACAGCATCTATTTTATTGTGTTTACTGAGAATATATATATGTATGTACATCTTTTATGTAATAATGACGCACTGACTGACGCATTAGAGACATATGAACGAATACAGAAGTTCCCCCAATATTATCTCTTCAGAAGATGCCCATCTTTTCTATAACAAAGAAACCACGCGAGAACACCAGATTGCGAGAATTATTCGACAAATCGCACCTCTCGCATTTAGAGAAGTCAGCCCAAGAGCACATGATTGATCTTTTAGCCGAATTTAGTGACATCTTTTATTTGTCTGGAGATAATATGCCTTTGGTATCAGATGTACAACACGAAATCAAACTAAACACAGACAAACCAATAAACGTTCCCCTGTATAAACATCCGATACTATTACAACCTGAAATAGAACGACAAATTGCCGAATACGAGGAAAAAGGTTTGATACGACCCAGCTTCTCCCCATACCAAGCCAATGTATGGATGGTGAAGAAAAAACCAGATGCGAGTGGTAAAGAGAAATGGCGTTTAGTCATGGATTTCCATAAATTAAATTCCTTCACCGAACAAGACAATTATCCTCTACCAAACATCGAAGAAATATTTTGCATGATGGGCAACTAAAAGTATCTAAGCTGCTTTGACATGGCAAATGGTTTCTATCAAGTAGGACTACGAGAAGAAGACTGCAAGAAAACTGCATTTTCTACTCACAAGGGTCATTGGGAGTGGATAAGAATGCCAATGGGACTTATCAACTCTCCTGCCACTTATCAACGCATGATGAACTACAAATTGCGAGGCCTAATAGGGAAAATATGTTTTGTGTATTTGGACGATCTCATAGTATTTTCAAAAACAGAGAAAGAACACTTTCAGAATCTAAGAACTATTTTTGAAAGACTCCGTGAGACTAAACTTATCTTACAACCTGATAAGTGTAAATATCTAGAGCAAGAACTCGAATACTTAGGACATTCTGTCACGCCTAACGGAGTGAAACCGCTCGAAAGAAATGTAGAGAAAATATTGAACTTCCCGCAGCCCAAAGACAAGAAATAACTTGAATGGTTTCTTGGACTCGCCTCTTATTATAGAAAGTTTATCAAAAACTTTTCAAAAATTGCCCATCCTTTAACAATGATGAAGGGCAACAACGTCGACTTCAGTTGGAATACCAGAGCAGACGAAGCATTTAAAAAGCTAAGAGAACTACTTTCCACATACACAGTTCTCAAATATCCGGATTTAACGAAACCTTTCATCTTGAACACCGATGCCTCCAACGAAGGATTCGGAGTCATTTTAAGTCAGCTGGATGAGAATGGCAAGGAGCACCCTGTATCTAATGCCAGCAGAAGTTTAAGTCCTGCAGAGAAAAATCCCTCGGCAACCGAGAAAGAACTCGGAGCTGTCATATGGGGAATCAAGCAATATAAACATTTGCTTTATAAACAACGCTTTAAGGTCTATACCGACCACCAGCCCCTAAAAGGATTACTCATGGCAAAACATGACAATTTAAGTAATCGATTGTTTCGCATGCTACAAAAGCTCACCGACTATAAGATCGAGGTGATCTACAAGTAGGGATCCGCGAATGCGAATGCAGACGCCCTGAGCCGAGCTTTTACCACACGTCAGGAGGGAGTAGCTGGTACATCACAACAGAACCAAGATGCACCACAACAGGTGGAAATTCCAATGCCCAACGAACATGGTAATCTACTGCAACAGTTTGAACAGTTTGAACAACTAACAGCAGCAGATGAAGATCTAAACAGAGTAATTGAGGAGCACATCGCTCGGCAAGAAACTGTCTCACCAGAGGAATTCGAGGAATTAATAAGCACACCACAACCATCACCACAATCCAGTCTTGCATCAACAGTAGCACTAGAATCAACGAAGGAACCAGAATCACCGATAGAGCTACCAATGCAGCCAGAAGAGCCACAACCTTCCTCTTTAAAACAACCAGAAAACAACAAACGACCCACTCTTATTAAAAGGGGACAGCTACATAACTGGGCTGAGGAACCCTCACCACCACCACCAAGGCTGGTAGAAGTAAAAGTGAAGTTTAGCAAAATAACAAAAATCATACACGAAAACACATCTCTTGAGACCTTTACGAAACTAAAGAAAAGCAAAGCACCATCAAAAAACTTTTACTTCACAAGCGAAGAGGCAAAAAGGAAATTTTTGGAGGAGGTACCTTTAGAAATTCTCCCAATAGCGCAAATCACGCCTGAAATTATTCAGCCTATTTGTAACAACACAACGACTCAAGACGTTCGTGATACACGAATAAAATACAAAGAAGAAGGAGACCTTCAAATCAGCGCAATAAAATGCATTGACGCTGACTTCTTTGATGAAAAAATTCAAACTTTAGTAAATGCACCAAACGGATCAATAATCGAGATCATACACACGACCGACGAGTCACTGTATGACAGAGCATGCAAACTACTGCATTATATATTCAGATGCCTAACAGACAAGGATCTTTACATTAGGCCACTGAAACCCAAACTCCTGAGAAAACGCAACACACAAATTAGCACCTTAACCAGGTATCACGAGAAAGCACACGCATCGGAAGAGAAACTGCTCGTCGAAATACGAAAAGACTTCACATGGACAAGAATCAGGCAGGCTATTAAAGAATATGCCAAGGACTGTCAAGTATGTAACCGAAAGAGAATGACACGAAAAGTAACAGCTACAGGTACGATCATCAGTGAACCCAAATTTTTGTTTGAACAAATGGCTATCGACCTCTTTGAAAAAGATGGAGATACTTGTTTCATCGCAATTGAACTATTATCCAGATACGCATGGATAATAAAAATAACCAGTAAAGCACAATTACAGTACGTCATAAGAAGATTCCTTTCTCTCATACC
>NC_046660.1:113623749-113624794 GCF_010883055.1 Belonocnema kinseyi | reverse complement strand
TTGAATCGAAAAGTTTATCGTTAAATACTACATTGCTTGTGGCATTAATTCCGGTTTTTACAAGTTTTTCTATGATTGCTAAATCGTTGTTCTGGTGTTGTATGGCCCCTCCTAACTGAGTTATTGTTGTTTTCATAAGAGCCGTTTGGTTATGTATTAACTTTATGACCTCTCTGTTGGAGTCATAGCTTTTATCTATTTCGTCTGAGATGCTTTGTGCATCGCTCTCAGTCATTGTTCCAAACAAAAATTTCATACCTTTGCCTACAAAATCGAGGAGTCCTCTTTTCTGCCGGTTGGCTATTAGATGGTAATCGGCAAACCGTTCGTGGAGTGCAAGGAATTGTGCTTGTAGTCCCCTGATACTCCTTTCATGGTTGCATGCCTTGTAATTGTGACAGGCGCTGCATAATTTATCCAGGTGGTGTTGGATAATCATTAAATCCGATGATAGATCCTTCAGGTCGATGAAGTGGATGGTGTTCCATACCTCATTATTGAGATGTGCGTTAAACATATAGTCTTCTGCCAAAGGTGACTTGGTTGATGTTAAAGTATATCCCTGGCCGTGTATCTGTAGGATGTACGAAATTTTTAATACTCGCAATAGTAGGGCCGAATTTCGATGAAATGTCGTGTTTGTTTATTCCCTATTGTAACAGTCTTTGTCTGTTGGTTAATTTCTTTAATGACAGTGGGCTCTGACCACGTGCCTTGGAATCTCCGTTTATGTTGGATGAGATCTCCTACTTGATAGTTTATCATTTTCCACGTGACCCTTTTATTCTGAAGTATTGAATTCTTCTCTTTCTTTTGCCTGATCTTTTCTTTGGCTACTTCTCTGATGGCTTCCCGTTGTGTGTTCCGCTCTTATATCGTGGGGTCGATTTCGGGTTGCTTTCCAAACAGTACTTCTACGGGTGAGAATCCTGTGGTGCTTTGTATCGTTGCATTGTATGTTTTCAGTGCGTTGATTAATCGATGTTCACAACTGACTGCGGTTTGGGAGTTGGAAAGGTTCTTGATGGTACCTATAACTCGTTCG
>NC_046660.1:113621872-113623649 GCF_010883055.1 Belonocnema kinseyi | reverse complement strand
ATGTAAGAAACAACTCTGCACAAATTGTACACCAGCCCACAGCGCCTGTATACTTCGCCGTCAAGAACAATAGGCACGTACGAAAAAACGATGACGATATATATTTGTAAAAACCAGGAGTCTTTTCTCACCCTATGCGAGGGGTTGTAGACAAATATATAATGCAACGTCAGACTGACTCATCCGAAGGTATATATCCAGGCCCCAAGCCACGCCGAGTCAGAACCCGCTACGCCTCGAGCGAGACCACTACTCTCGGATCGACTGTACTAACATATTGAATAAAGCTTCCAAAGTATCTTTAAACCTGTAACCCTCAATTATTATTCCCACTCCTTTAAAAAAAGTCTGATTGATCCTGAAGCAATTTACATGAACTATCAGTCAATCCGAGTAAGACGGATGCAGTTGTGTTCACCAGAAGGTACAAGTGGGGAACTACAGATATATTGAAACTGGGGGGACACAAACTCGAAATCAAAAGGCAAGCCAAATATCTAGGAGCCATTCTGGATAAAAAGCTGTCATAGAACGAGCACTTAGAAAACAAGTGCAAGAAGCTAGTAGCGACTCTTTTGCTCTGTAGAAAAGCCATAGGAAAAAGCAGTCGTCTGGTGGACCGGGGTCGAACTTTCTACTGTAAAGTCCTTACTGGAAAGAATCAGGGGACTGATTCTGAGAGGTATCACTGGTGCCTCGAAGTCAACACCCACCATGGCCCTGGGGGCACTAACAGAATTGTAGCCCCTCCATGTCACCATAAAAGCCGCGGCTGCGAAGGCGGCCTGGAGACTAAATCTGGTAAACGATAGCAGTATCTCGGCAGTTATGCGGATACCAATCGACATCACGAAGAGGCCAACACTAAGCATGCCCAGGGACAAAATGTCCACTTGCCACCACCTTTTTGACAAGAAATACCGAGTTGGCCTATCAACAAAAGAGGAATGGGCTAACGGTGAGGCACACCTGCCCAGTGACGGAGACAACTGGTTTACAGATGGCTCCAGGAACAAAGAGAATACTGAAGCAGGTGTATACCGTAGAAGGAACGAAATGGACTTCACAATTGCGATGGAGTCCCAGGCAACAGTTCTACAATCTGAGATTATAACCTTGCTCCAGTGCGCCTATAAGGCAATGGAGAACGGCGGGAAAAGAAACATTCGGATCTGCTCAGATAGCAGGGCTGCTATCACGGCTCTGAATGTAATGACGACTACGTCGCTGCTAATATAGGAGTGCTTTGAGGCACCGAATGAGCTAGCGGCAGAAAACCGAGTCACTCTACTGTGGATCCTTGGACACAGTGGCATCAGATGCAATGAAATATCGGAAAGGTTAGCAAATCTAGCAACAAAGGAAAATTTTGCTGGACCTGAGCCAGTTGTAGGCATTTCCAGTAGGGTCGGTCACTGAAGATATTAACAGTTGGCTGACCGAAGAACATCAAAATGAGTGAATGCGGTCTCTGTCTGCCGACAGGCTACAACATTCTTGGGCTTAACGCTAAACCCTCATCGAGCGAAAGAAATTCTTAAGCTCGGGAGAAAGGAAGTGAAAATCCTAACAGAAATGTTTATAGGACATCGAAACCTCCAGTACCACAGACATAAGATAGGGCTTGAGGAAAGTCCCCTCTGTCGTCTGTGCGGATAAGACAATGAGACGTCCACTCATATCCTCTGTCACTGCCCCGTGATTGTGGGGAAACGTGTAACACTCACAGGCAGTTTCTGCATCAGTGAGTCTAAAATATCGGCCAACAGCGTGGCCG
>NC_046660.1:113613162-113621772 GCF_010883055.1 Belonocnema kinseyi | reverse complement strand
AGCTACATTGTGTCTCTCTATAAACCCGTAGCGTGTATACTTTGAGCATCCACTGAGAGCATATCTAAGTGTTTCTGGCTCCAGCTTACACGCTCACTAGTTGGTATCGCCTACAGGTACGTTCATTATGCGCTAACGCTAACTAGGGTGTCTATAACGTCGTATTAACAAGAAAAAAGAAATCCCTAAGTCTCAGATCTAAATCCAGCAAATTTGAGAAATGTGCTGGACAGAGCCATCGAAAGCTCTTCTCTACGTATAAGGCCGTAAAATTTACTATGAACGGGCTTGTCAGCATATTCCCTTAGTAGAAACGAATGTTCTGCTTCCTGTACACGAGTTTTCAGCAACAAAGCTGTTAGTGATGTTAGGCTATGTGTAGTGTCGCTGAAATCAAATGGGAGACCAGACTAATCTGTGCCTTTATCGGCGGCAGGGTATAGAAACTTCGCAACATTGATAACTTCATGTTGATGTACCAGTCGCATTAGAGAATCTGTGCTATTTAGAACTAAGCAGGCTATAGCCAGAACCGTTTTTCGATTAAGACAATCCAAGATTACTGAACCTCTAACCCCTTAATCTCAAGATTGTCATCATCTCGCGTAAACTCCAGTTAAGTTGCTTCAACTTATCGACGTTCCATTTTACCGCACCAAACGTATAGATAAATATAGGAACGGGTAGAATATTGGTCGCCTGGATCTTATTTTTCTCAGATAATTCGGAATCGCACATTTTTCTGAGAAGCTGGTAATACCCTTTTTCAAAGGTCGTTTTTAATACACGCACGGCTTGTGTTTTCGTTTGCTGTGTTCCAAACTATGCATATGTTTCTCCCTGATACTGACGTTGAATAGTATTTTCAACTTTAAGTTGAAATCCTGATCTTTGCGTTGTGATGTAATTTCTAGTCTTCCTTTGTATATATTGACACAGGCGCACTGGTCCAGTCCGAAGCTCATTCCAAATTCTTTAGAGTACCTATTTACTGCCGTCACAAGAATTTTAAGATTCTCTTTTAAAGAGGTAAAGAGCTTAAGGTCGTCTATGTATAAAAGGAGAGATTAGAACGAATTAAAATAATCGCAAATATAGCATGTAATTATGGAATTGAAAATAACCATGAGAGGCGCGAGTACTGATCGGATTAAGAAAAATTCAAAAAGTGGAAAATATATATTCGCCTGCATGGGACACAATACTACTGTCAATCGTTGAGGTAAAAAAAAGAACTATTTTCTCAGATAAACCTATTCTTTCATTGGGTACTTCTCCCGGTGGAAAACTAGCACATTCAACAAAATTAAAAAATGCTTACTTTTACGTTTAGCTCTAAAAATTTTATCTTTTCTCTATTCATCTCTTCTTGCACACTTATTTTTAACGTCTAGTGCTGCTTGATGGCCAATAGTTTAAATTTGCGTTGCGCGTGATTTGCTTTCCGTAAGCTTCCAGATAATGCCTTAACTTTTGAAGTGAACTTTTTATTTGATGTTAGGTAGCTAATCGCGCACTGAACATGTGATGCATATAAGTATCATTACATCTATTGTCGCTAAGCAGGGAGACCGCCTTCTCGTAAATTACACAGTTCAGATTCCAGAGATCAACATCTTCAGGTAGCAAATCAGGAAGAGCAGTCTTAGCTTTAGCTAATTTGTCTATCCTGAGAAAGACTTTTTGGTGTATGTTTGACCTCCTAGTTCTCATGTTGGAATTGTCGGCTACCTGCAAAGGTGATCTTGCTGGAACAGCTGGTATGTTCGCTGATATTAATCATTATTTATTCAAAACTTTTATTTGGCTGAACCCAGTTATCCATCATAGCATGGACGATCTTAAGATCTATACTAAAAACAAAGACCAACTACATCTCTCGCTAGGGATTGCCCAACGACATACGAGGTGTGTTCAAAAAATAAGGTGACTTTATGGTTTTCTCAAAAAATATTCATGTATTCCTCAATATTCATGTTGTCCCCTTCGAAGTAATCCCCCTAAGATATAATACACTTGTGCCAACGCTTTTTTCAATCATCGAAGCACTTCTGATAATCATTTTGTGGTATAGCCTTGAATTCTTTCAGCGACGCAGTTTTTATCTCCTCAATCGTTGAAAATCGATGTCCTTTCATGTGTCTCTTCAGTTTTGGGAAAAGAAAAAAGTCACTGGTGGCCAAATCCGGTGAATATGGAGGCTGAGGTATGACTGTGGTGCTGTTTTTGGTCAGAAAATCTTTCACAAGCAACGATGAATGAGCAGGTGCATTATCGTGATGCAAAAGCCACGAATTGTTTTTCCAAAGTTCCGGACGTTTTTTGCGTGGTAAGAATTCCTGATGCACTACGCCACGGTAATCAAAGAAGACAGTGAGTCCAGGGCGAGGTTCGTCTTCGACATCCTCTCGGCCTTCTTGGAACAGCTTGCATCACTTATACACATTTTTCTTACTCAGAATAGACTCACCGTATGCAACTGTCAACATTTCAAGAGTTTTAGAGCACTGTATTCCATTTTTCACACAAAATTTAATGCAAACTCTTTGCTCCATTTTTTTCGAAAGAAGAAAATCGCCGAGCACACCAAACCCTTCTAACCTTTTACGCCTCTGCCATAAAAACAACACGAGCTATATAGTCAAAACTGTGAACATATAATCATGACGAGTGTACCAACACAACAAAACAAAAAATTTAAAACTTGAATGTACGTAGCCCGCGAAAATTGAAAAGTTCCCTTACTTTTTGAACACACCTCGTATTAAGGAAATAGGAATGGAAATTGGGCTAGACAAATGCGCGAAGGTTTACTTGAAGCGAGAAGAACTTAATGGCATCCCTAAAGACCCTGAGATCGTCGATAGAAGCGCTATACGACACCTTTGCGCTAGAGAAACTTATACATACCTGGGCGTGCCATAGAGCTGCATTTAGGATGTGACATCTATAAAGGATACTCTCCGAAACAGATTCAAACGTCTCATCCATGGACGAAGAACGAGCATCTTAAGTATTCTATTCCGCGACTCTACTTCTCACGCCGTCAAGGTGGTCGCAGAATATTGGATCTTGAACGTCTTTACAACAGGATTATTCCGGGTACAGGCCGTAGAGTCGCAAATGGAAGAGACGCTCTTCTTAAAATGGCCAGGAAGCACGATCTATCTCTATTACTATCTCTATTACTTACTGAAAGCCTGAAGTAAGAAGGACAAGAAAAAACGTCCGTAAACAGCTCCTCGATAAGCGGATGAACGGAATTTTCCACAGAAATGTGGAGGATCAGTCAATGTCGTGTGAGCTAACTTTTGCTTTTCTTAAATCACCCAGGTTTAAGTCTGGCACAGAGGGTTTCATTTTGGCTTGTCATGACGGTGCAATTTCCACCTTAACATACCGTCGCCACATTTTAAGCCAAGGCATTTCCGATAATAGCTGCAGGGCGTGCCATGCACACACCGAGCATTTAGCACACATACTATCTAGTTGTCCAACTCATGCGAGAACGACCTACATCCAAAGGCACAATGCGGCACTAAGAGTGCTTTATTACCATCTCTGTCACTCCTACGGCATTCACCTTAATATCGCTCCTCTAAATGCTCCTAGGGAAATTAAGTCAATTGTCGAGAATGGGAAGTGCCGTATATACTGGAACTTTATATTCTCTACAATTGTTTCTGTTGTACATAGCCAAGGAGATTGAAAAGAAAGAGAGGCATAAAGACCTTATGAGGGAGTTGCGACGACTTTACCCGGAATTTTCTGTTACACTTATTGCCCTTACCATCGGCACTCTTGGAGATGCCAAGCTTTCACTGGTTAATAGCCTGAAAAGCATCCCTGCGTTTCAACAATATGCTAAAATACTTGTGGGCAAAATGCAGAATGCGGTCGTCCTTGGGTCGTTCCGTGTCCTTAGGGTGCACGAGTCTTTTTCTGGATCGTTGTTTTGTTTCCATTATAGATTGTAACCACCTATCTCACGGTCGTGAGACGTGGTTATTGCTGAAATTTTACCGCGATTTTACTGGGATCGGATGCAGTTTTCAGAATAGCACCCGCTCCCGGCGAAATCTTGCATTTGTCCTTATATCAAATTTTTAATTCATATATAGGGTGAAACAACCACCACATGGTTCTACTGGGAGCAACCGTAATCTAAAAATGATACCAGTTCCCAGTAGAACCGCGGTCAATCACACTTATGGCCACGTCCCTTGAACGTGAGGAGAGTGAATACAGGTCACGATAAAATCACAACAAAAAGCCGGCTATATACTCTTGTATCTTGAGGACACGAAGCGATCCAAGTATGACAGCTTTCTGCATCCATCTCGTAAGTGCCTCAATATATTTTTGGCACACTGCTATGGCTCTAAGGCTATGAAACAGTCATAGCTTTGCACCTCCAATAGCACCGATCAGAAGAACAATTACTTTAATGGAATGTTTTGGGTACAGACGGGCTGTCCGAAAACTGTAGTTCCAGAAAACTTGGCACTTATCGTTTTGAACAATTGACTCTATTTTCCTTGGAGTGCGTATCGCTGGAAACATCTCAACCTAAAATGCGGTCGCGGTATACTAAGGTGGAATCACACATCCTGGCACGCAAAAATAAAACCCTTTGTATCTGAATCAAGCCAGGATAATTTGAGAAAAGCAAAAGTTTGCTCTTTTGACAAGGACTGTTCTTCTACATTTCTGTAAAAGCTTCCGTGCATTTTCGTATTAAGTAGCTTTTGGCGAAATTTTTCAACCTTTGCTTTCTTTACTTCGGCTTTTAGAAAAGAAGCATCCTGATGAAGTAATGCACTTTTGTCACTTCTGATGTTGAAAATCAGACCAAAGGTCTCGGCTGTCTGCTCCGCGGTTTTGTAAATGAACGCTCCTTTGCTAATCATGACGTGGTTCCTGACCTTTTCTAGGAGATGATCTCTGCCAGTTGCAATTATGTAAGCTCTACTTAGAACAATTCGGTTATGGAAACACTGAACTCTTAGGCATATGTATGATCCTACGTGCGGCGATGTCAAGGACATTAAGCACGTTCTTCGTCCGTTAAACCATTAAAAACGAGTCGAATAGAACCGGGACGGCAAGCATGTTAGTAACAGATAGCTTTTTTAACGCCGACAGATTTGAAACCCAAATATTCCGAACATGATGCTTGTATCTCCTTCAGATAGACTCCTTTATTGATGTTGCGTCCTGAATGCGGCTGTGAGGTACGCCTATGTAGGTATAGGTCTGTCCATTGTTGAGATATCTAATAACACTAATATGTACAAGCTCAGGGTCCTTGGGAACGCCAATAATCTTTCCTTTAGTGAGATGAATTTTGGCACAATTGTCAAATCCAAGCTTGATGATATTTAAAGCACTCTGAAGTTTTCTTTTCCCAGAAGCATAGATCTTAAGATCAGCCATATTATACATGAGTGACCTCACGCTTACGATGATTAGTTTTGCCACAAAGGTATTCAGAAGAATGTCTTAGTTCGAGAGATTGTGCTCATGGTGCCACCCTGAAAGACGCTCCTATGAAAGGTGACGTTGTTCGTTATCACTCGATATTTTCCAGAAGAGATAGTAAATCTAGTTTTCCAAAGGAACATCAATCACTCTATGCATCTGACTATGCATAGATGAACATTAAAGCTTTCAAGCAGACAGATAATAAGTCTATGAGAAATTGAATCTAAGGCTTTCCGGTAGTCAATCCAGGCCATTGACATGACGCGCTGATGGGCTGCTGCGTCTTTGAAGAAGTACATGTCAATTTTAAGGTTCTCGCGGAATCCTGCTACACCTTTATTCTAGCAACGCTGTTTGTACATCTCTCTATACACAGGCTCAATTCTTCGAACAATCCTGTTGTTTAAGTTTGTCCAAACAAGTTAATGGCCCGTAATTCTCTGGGTTGGGCAAGCTGCTTTTTTCTGTAGAAGTATAGTACGTCCTAACACCAGCCACCGCAGAATGGGCGTTTGCCACTTTAAATATAAGATGAAAATATGATCCAGATTTTGGTGTGTAGACGTAAACTTCTTTCACCCGAAGTTCTTTGTACCATCTGGTTGTGCAGCGGAAAAGTTCTTGTACACCTAAAAGTGTTTTTTTACCTTTTTAGCAATGACTTTTAGCGTCAGATAACACCCAAATTTTGTAAACAATATGTAAAGAATATGTGAGTGTGTGATTGAAAGTCCTCATCTCTTGGGCCAACTTTCAATATCTTTCCATGAACGGCCTACCATGCGTGTTTTAAAGGTTGTTTGATCCATCGTCGGTTTTAGCCATCGATTTCAATCAGCCAAAACTCTCGCAGCACCATAAACTGAACACTTGATGGTCCAGAGGTCGGGCTTCTCCCAGATATCCTCACGAAGGGAGGCATCCATTTCAGTCACATCTTGGGGCTTTGGAGAAAATTGTACTTTAATGTTCCTTCTTGTCCTGCAATCACTATCATATCTTAGAATGTGCTTGCTTTTCGTGGTTGGTCTCAATGTCGCTTCTCTATCTTCATCTGTAGCTTGTTCCTGTAGCGGTAGAGGAAGAACTCCGCGCACAGATCTAGTTTTAAAGAGGTAGTCACGTTGATTTCGCAATGACTGATGCGAAACGTGCTAAAGCTCTTGGTGCTTCTGGCACAACAGAGTGTGCATACGTGCCAGAAAGTCTCCTCTAACAGGGATTATGCTGGCATCGTAGCAGTTTAACTAATCATCCTTGAGTTGATTCGTCTACTCAATGTGGGCATTTCTTCGGTTTTTCGTCATATTTGCATGTAAATTATTTGCAGCACCCTGAACTCCAGGATGATCCACACTGTTTGCGGAGCTCTACAAAAACGGACGAACAATTTCCTAAGCTGCTCGTGGAAACAACAATGACAGCATCAAACAACCACAAAGTTGTAAATGCGCTTCAAAACGACCGACATATATATATATATATATATACGAGGTGTGTTCGAAAAGTAAGGTGACTTTTTAATTTTCGTGGGCTACGTACATTCAAGTTTTAAATTTTTTGTTTTGTTGTGTTGGTACACTCGTCACGATTATATGTTCACAGTTTTGAATATATAACTTGTGTTCTTTTTCTGGCAGAGGCGTAAAAGGTTAGAAGAGTTTGGTGTGCTCGGCGATTTTCTTCTTTCGAAAAAAATGGAGCAAAAGTTTGCATTAAATTTTGTGTGAAAAATGGAATCCAGTGCTCTAAAACTCTTGAAATGTTGACAGTTGCAAACGGTGAGTCTACTCTGAGTAAGAAAAATGTGTATAAGTGGTGCAAGCTGTTCCAAGAAGGCCGAGAGGATGTCGAAGACGAACTTCGCCCTGGACGTCCCAGCACGTCAACAACAGATGAAAACGTTCAAGCAGTCGAAGAAATGGTGTTGAAAAATCGCCGAATTACCATCAGAGAAGTTGCTGAAGATGTTGGCTCATGCCATGCTATCTTTTCGGACGTTTTGGGCATGAGACGTGTGTCAGCGAAATTTGTTCCAAAACTGCTTAATTTTGATCAAAGATCCATCGCATGACCATCGCTCAGGAGATGTTGAACGAAGTCAATAATGATCCTGATTTTCTCAAAAGGGTTATAACTGGGGATGAGTCGTGGGTATATGGTTATGACGTCGAAAATAAAGCCCAATCGTCTCAGTGGAAGCATCCTGAGTCTCTAAGACCGAAAAAAGCACGTCAAGTTCGGTCAAATGTGAAGGTTTTGCTCACTGTCTTCTTTGATTACCGTGGCGTAGTACATCAGGAATTCTTACCACAAGGTCGTACGGTCAATAAGGAGTATTACCTTCAAGTTATGCGCCGTTTGCGAGAGGCGATACGCAAAAACCGTCCGGAACTTTTGAAAAAAAATTCGTGGCTTTTGCATCACGATAATGCACCTGCTCATTCATCGTTGCTTGTGAAAGATTTTCTGACCAAAAGCAGCACCACAGTCATGCCTCAGCCTCCATATTCACCGGATTTGGCATGCAAAGATGAAACCCTCCGTACTAGACTTCAATCCGGGCGATTTAAGGAAAGCAAACCTTAGCTCACAAGACATTGACTGATCCTTCACATTTCTGTGGAAGATACCGTGCATCCTCTTATCGAGGAGCTGTTCACGAAAGTTTTTCTCTTGTGTTTTCTTAATCCGGGCTTTCAGGAGTGAGTACTCGAGATAGATTAGATTTGATGCATTTTGCTCACCCCTAATACTGAAGTCAAGTCCGAGTGCTTCAGCAGCCTCCTCCGCTGCTTTGTACAGAAACACTCCTTTGCCCACTTCTTCGTGATTCCTGACCATTTTAAGAAGAGGGTCTCTTCCATTTGCAACTCTATGTGCTATAACCAGAATAATCCTGTTGTGAAGACATTCAAGACTCAATATTCTGCGACTCCCTTGACGGCGTGAGATGTACAGTCGCGGAACGGAAGACTTAAGATGCATGCTTTTGTTCATGTGCATAACCTTTTTTGTCCCGACATCAAGAGATCTGAGCTCGTTTTTCGTCCATGGAACTACTCCAAATGAATAGAGTAGTACCGGGACGGCAAGCATGTTCGTTGCAGATACTTTGTTCCTCGC
>NC_046660.1:113595761-113613062 GCF_010883055.1 Belonocnema kinseyi | reverse complement strand
TTTGTCTAACCCAAATTCCATTCCAATTTCCTTAGTATATCGTTCGACAATCCCCAGAGCTAGATACAGTTGCTCTCTGTTTTTAGCATAGATCTTAAGATCCTCCATGTAAAATACATGAGTGACCTTGTACTTTCGATCTGCAGGTTTGACGCACAAGTACCCGTCGGAATGGCGAAGTGCTAGAGATAGTGGCAGTAAAAAGAAAAATGTGTCCGTAATAAAAAACAAAAGTGCGTAGTTGCAGCAAAATTCTATTTGAAAACTCTATAACTAAATTACATTTAAATTTGAAATTAAAAGGTGACTTCGAAAATAAGAGGTACACGATTATGTTTGTTGAAATTCGACATTTATTGCCCTCAACTAAAGATTTGAACCAGACATACCAATTAAAAATCAATTTTACTGAAATCACAAATACTTATTTTTATTTATCGAATATTGGGTGATCTCTTCCGGACCTGCTGTGTTTAACGATGCAAAATATGATGTCTCTTAATTTCAGTTTGGCAACTCCAACAGCTTCGGCCAAATAGTAGAATTTTTAACCAGCAGAGATGAATTCGGAAACAAAAATATACTAACTTTTGTTTGAAAACCTAATTATTTTATTCAAAATTATATTATTTTGCTAGTCATATTTTTTCAGGTAAAGTTAATTATTTTCAATAGAAAAGTTAACCATTATAGTTGGTTCAAAATAATTCTCTTTTGGTTAAAAATTCTACTATTCGGTTACAAATTTAATGATTTTGTTGAAAATTTAATTACTTTGATCAAAAGTCAGCTCCTGTAGTCGAAAATTCAACTGCTTCTTTTAAAACTCGTCTTTTTGGAAAATTCGTTCTTTTAGATTAATAATTTATTTGCCGTTAGAAAAGTCATCTTTTCATTGAAAATTCATCTCTGATGGTTAAAATTTAATTTTTTTGAAAGTTTTATTTCAATATTTTTGACTCCGAATATATCTCTTTTGGTTAAAAATTTAATTATTTTGTTGGAATTTCAGCTATTTTGTTAAAAAGTCTTTTTTATTGATAGACAATTATTTTTATTTGAAAAATTAACTAATATATTTTTGGTTCAAAATTATTTTCGTTTAATTAAAAGTTATACTATTTTGTTGAAAATTCAACAATATTCCATTAAAGTCATATTTTTTAATTGAAAGTTAACTTTTTTTAAGTTTAATATTATACCTTTTGTTGAAAAATTTATAAATCTCCTTTGGTTGAAAATTTCATTATTTTGATAAAAATTCTACTACTTTGATAAAGAGTCATATATTTGTGGTTGAAATGATGTGAGTTGACTGTTATATTGGTAAAAATTCTTCTATTTGGTGAAAAATGTAATTGTACTGTTGAAAATTCAAGTATTTTAATAAAACTCATCTTTTTTGGTCGAAGATTCAAATTTTTTTTTTGAAAATTCATCTTCTTGGATAGAGACTTCCTCTATTTAGATTAATAATTAATCTTTTGTTAGAAAACTCATCTTTGACGGTTGAAAGTTAATTTTTTTTACGTTTACTATTATATTTTTGGTTCCAGTTTCATCTCTTTGGGTTAAAAATTTAATTATTTTGTTAGAAAGTTCATCTATTCTGTTAAAAAGTCATATTATGTCTGGTTTTAAGTTAACTATTTTATTTAAAAAGTTTAATCTTATCTAATTAATCTAATTAATCTAATTAATTTCATAATTCGCACGTTTTCAAAGCTTTGAAAGTTTCCAATTAGAAAGCATAGAATTTTGAAAGTTTTTAGAATAATTAAACTTTAGAGGTTCACAATATTTCTCGCAATATCTAACGGATTTTCTAAAAAGACGAGTTTTAAACAAGGCAGTTGAATTTTCGACCACGGAAGTTCACCTTTGATCTAAGCAATTACATTTTGAACAAAATAATTAAGTTTTTAACCGAATAGTAGAATTTTTAACCAAAATAGAATTGTTCTGAACCAAAACTATGATCTTCTTTTCGAAGTCACTTTTTAATTTCGAATGTAAATGTAATTTAGTTATAGAGTTTTCAAATAGAATTTTGCTGAAACTACCCACTTTCGTTTTTTATTACGGACACATTTTTCTTTCGTCAAAGTTTGCTTAATGAAAAATAGAAAAAAAAAATTAACAGAATACTGATGTTGTAAAAATGGGGCTGTCAAATAGGAAAGAGCTGTAAAACATAAAATTAATTTCTTTTTTTGCAATATTAATTCGAGTACATAATGCTTCAAAAAAGTTTAGAGTCAAGTGCTGGATAAACGCATTGCTAACTTTTAATATACTTAAATAAAGAACATAATATTGTACGTGAAAACATAACCTTGTTTTAAATGAAAAACTTTAGAACTATCATTCTGACAGTCCTAACATTTTTGTGCTTTTAACCAATTATAAAAAACAATACGAAAGTTCAACTTATTAAACAGTCTCATGATTTGTCTATAAAAAACGTCACGTGACTAGACTGGACTCGACTTTTGACCTTACGAAAAATGCAAGTAGGCCGTTCTTGCATCCAACCGCTCAATTGTTTAAACAAATTGAAAATATTTGAGCAATTATTTATTCCTCAAAAATGTAAAGAATAATCGTATTTTCTCATTAAAATAAAATACTTTGTCATTGTTTCGAGTACTAAATTTTTCTAAAAACATTATGTAATTATTAAAAAAATTAATTATTGTTTATTTTCAAAATTTCTAAAAATTGAGCCAGATATGTCCACTTTTTTCAAATTGGTATCCTATGCTACTTTTTGTTGAATAGTTACATAATTTTGATATATTTCTTCTAATGTAATAAAATAAAAAACATAGAATTAATTACGATTTTAAAACCATTGGGGGCGGGGGTCTTGCCCTGTAGAATTGAATGTTATGAGCAAAATTATTTTAATAGAAAAATTCTGGGTGTTGGAAATTGATATTATAATATAATCCCGTCGAGTGTATAATGTCTAAGGCTGGTTTTTTTAATGTATTAGAAAATTGTATATAACAGATGTAGCCTAGAGCGGAAAAACTTGGGGGCGACACAATTTTTGTGTCATCAATTTTAACAAATTTCCGATTTTTTCTACACATATGCAGCCTGAGAAGCAATGTTATGAAATCGTGGATTTGAATTGTTAAAACGATTTAGAAGTGAAGACCTGCATACTGTTTACGGGTACGTTGATATTGTATTGCGAATGCTGGTTTGTACTCAAATCTCAAATTGCAATGCAGAAAGGTAACTTCTGTTCAAAATGAAGCGGGTTTGTTTATTTCTCTGATTTTTTATGATATTCTTCGCAAATTCTCTGTACAAAAATCCAGTCCAAAAAATTGTAATTGATTGAATTTACAAGATGAGTTCCCCACCTTAGTAAAGTGTTCGTAATTTTCGTCGTATACGTTTTTTGATGTATTTTCAGAATAATAAAAATAATGTTATAAATACATATCGTACTGTGGATTAAAAATCCAATAGTTAATTGCTTTAAGCCTAAGGGCGGTCAATTTCTCTTAGCCTAGGGACAGCACATGCCTAAATTCACCATTATCAAATTTTTTCAGATCCTAATTTAAAACAGTAAGAAAGGTTACATGTTGAATATTAAATGCTCTACAATTTAAGGTACTAAGCAATTGTGTGTCAAATCACCTTATGAATTTTGGTTATTGTTAGTAATATTGATGAAGATTCTAGTATCAGTTCTCTTTTCTGTTGAAATATCTATTTTAGCAGGACAAGCGTTAGTCTCAACAATTCTTTTGTACGCTGCAATTTCTTTAGGCGCAGAACATTTGGCATAAGTTACATCTATGTATTTGAATCTAAAACTGTGACAAACATACAACAAACATTCGCGGTTTTTAATTTGTCCTTTTTTCAACATTAATGTTCCGCCCGATTTACTAATTCATCAATACACCAAAATATGTATATAAGAATTCTTTATTCCGAAAAATGATCTTAATCATTGTAAGAAATATCTACAGATATCTATACATAAACTGAAGAAGTTATTAAAGAAACAAAAAAGAGAAAACACGTGAATACGTAGTCTGTATTTGTATTTTTATTTGCTAGCTTCTTTTCGGGCTTCTTTTTTCATAATTTCCTCCAGCATTTCCTTGTTCTTAGGGTGGACTCTTTTTTCTGCACCAGGTGGCCGAATATTGGTCGCAAAAGGATTGTGGTTAATAGCCACTGCTCTATAATATTGAGCAATTCTGTGCTCTCTATCGAAGGTTTTTGGTGCCTCTCTTCTTACTGAAATGACACATTACGTATTACAGATGATGTCAATAAAAATTACGAGAAACTATTACATAAAAAATTATCTTATTTATTTTTTTTCAAACCAAAAATTCCCCGAAATTGTTACGAAAAATATTGTGCTCAATAAGTGTAGAGAATATGGGTAAAAAATGCAGATTTTTAACATTTATGTGGTAAATATGCAAAATATTTTTAGAGAAAAGTTATAAAAGAAAATGGAAGCTTCCAAATGTCATTTCAAATCTAGGTAAAGTTTTTCGAAAGACTTTTTCATAGTCCCCACCAAACAAAACGATATCTAGGGATATCCCGTATTGTGCTATTTATATATCGGCTTATTGGGTCATCCATAAATTACGTAACTTTTTATGGGGGGGTGTGTCCAGCGCAGTGTTACTCAATGGCGAAAAACTACATGGAAAAGTAGGAAAAAGCCTTAAGTTAGGGGGGGAGGGGGGTCAAAATGGTCGGGAAATCGAGTTACGTAATTTATGGATGGCCCCTATCCCAGGAATAACGATAAGGATATCATGCAATGGGAAAATTTGGATATCCTTTTGCTGTAAGGTTATATTTCGTAACTAAAGGGAGTATGAAAAGACGCCTAGTGAAAAGAAACTAAATGGGAGGAATTGCAAAAAATCACTAGGAGTCCCCATGAATTTCTCTTTGCGTCAATTACGAATTGGAGCAGGTTGTGAATGCTCAATTATCTTGAGTTATCCTATGCATTAGAATTTAAATCAAGAATTTTAGGGGGACCATTTCCTGTGTATAATGCCTCAGCAAAACTTAAGGGCGAACTTCCGATTAAGGTTTACCTCCAAAATCATTCATACTGCGTATACCTATGTATTTTGATGCGCTGATTACGAATATGATAGTGAAAATTGGCGACTAAGCGATTTTCATGATGAAACCATGAAAAACCATAAAAATCCTTTTTCCCTTTTCCCAAGTCTCATGGAGGGCGCGAAGGCACCCCTGTGATTGGTCACATAAATAGTGTAAGGTCACACCCCTGCCCCTTTTCCCACGCGACGTGGGGGCGGGAAGGCACCCCTGTGACTGGTCACAGAAATAATGTAAGGCCTCACCCCTGCCCCTTTTCCCAAACATCGTGGGAAAACCATTCTACGAGCGCATATTCACTATTCAGCCTTCTAGAATTTTTCGTATCATTTAAGTCTATTTTATCAAAAACTATTAGTCGTAGAGTAAAAATTTATTGCACATAAAATATGTATTTTCAAAAAACCTACAACTTTTATTTGAAGCTTTTTTTATAAATTTTCAATATTCACTGAGATAAACGCCAAAAACCATTATCGTGTCTACTAGTGTCTGATAGTAACGGTTTTTTCGACAATTTTTATCCTTCTGTCCTTTTTCACTTAGTGGCATAATAATGAATGAAAGTTTTAAAAAATGTTTAAACAATTTAATATTGTTTATAACTATCTGTTCTTAGATAAGCGCTAGAAAGTTTTAGCTTTTTAAATAAAATCTTTAACTTTGCTTCGCCTGCTTAATTATCAAAAATTAATAAACAAACATTGGAGAAAACTAAATTTTAAATAATCTCTTTCTTTTTTTGTAAATATATTTTTCTGAAATTAAACAGATATTTAAAATATGCTTCAAATCTTCTAAACCGATCATATTGAATACAACTTTGCCTTGAATAAGTTACAGAGAGACTTCGATAAAGGGGTCAGCAATGCAGCAATTGTCTGAAAACCTTAGCGAAAATAATTCACTTGAAACAACAATACTATTTGAAAAATAATTTTTGTTGTGGTTGACTTATTATTTCTTCGTAAAATCACGCCTAATGAAAAATAGACAAATAGTTGAAAATTTCAGAACAAACCGCAACATTATACCAATTTAGCAAAGAGAATATTATTAACAATGATAATAAATTGTTTAAACAATTATTTTTGTTAACTCACATTCATTATTACCCAACTTTAAATAAAAATTTGACAGAAAGCCAAAAGTTTTAGAAAAACCCGCATCTTTCTAGCATTATTCAAATATAATATCATTAATAATAATGAATTGTTTCAATAATTAATTTTTTTGACTCCAGTTAATTACATAACTTATCTTAATTGAAAATTTGACTAAAAGTGAATTTTTTTAAAATGCAATTTTGTAGCATTTATCTAAGAAAATATTATTAACAATAATTATAGTAAACGTAAAAAAGAAAAATGCATGAGCAGGGGTGTTGCGTAGTAAATTGGGGGGGGGGGGGATAAAAATGTTATTATTGTGATTTTCGGCGAAAGTTGACGAAGGTTTTTAGCGAAAAGGAATACCTTCGATATTGTGTGCTTATGCTTATTTCATCAGTTCACGAATGTGTCAAATCCGTTCGGAAATCCAAAATCAATGAAAAAGATATTGAACATTAAAGACTCTTGAAAGGCGATGTCATAGAAATAAGGAAAGCAAATAGCAATCATGGCAACACGCACATCAATAAAAAATGCGTATTATTCCCTCGACACTTCCTTCTGTTGGGTGTCGTTCACTGAGAGATACGTATGTCGTTCACAGGTTTTGAAGGTATGATAAGAATATGTCAAGTATATAAAATCTACTGGAATTTGAGACTAATATTTATTGAAATATATTGCAAAACATAATATTATAACCTCTGAAAGTACTACAAAATAAGAAATACCTTTTCTTCTAACTTTCAGAGGATTTTCAAATTAACGACATGACTAATTTTTATAGTGTCAACATGTCCTTCTGTAGGTGGAAACAGAAATGTTATTTAATGAATATAAATTCAGTGATCTTGTACTGAATAAATAATGAAATACAAATTACATGGATAATAGAATATTTATTCATTTAGAAGTATCTATTTTATACCTCTGAAACTCTAATAACAGAATTTTCATGGCACAGTGTCGTTCACTAGTTTTTTCAAGAAAAATGTGCGAAGCAGGAACAGCTGTACTGAGAATTAGAAAATTAAAATAATAGAAGACGAGAGAAAAGATAAGGAAAGAAATTTAAATTTTTTCTCTTTTTCTTTCTTCTTCTTATTTTTTTTTATTTTGGTGATTTAAACTTGAATGTGGATATTTGAAGGCGTGTTCAAATTTGATCGTTATATTCTTTTTTCTCTACTTCTAATAATTCTTCCTAATTGTTTGTTCTTGTTTTGTTATAAACATATCATTTTCCATCTCAATGTCCTTAATTCTTTTTATTTTCAATACAATTTATTATGATGTTAATTAATTAATTAATTTTTTTTTAAAAAAGTTACATACTTTTCAATAGGGAATTGAGTACGGGGAGCAGGCTCAGGAGGCCCAGATATTTCATTAAAAAAACATTGCCCTTTATTTAGAGAATTCCGTTTTTACCTGCTTTTCCTTTTTTTTTAATTATTATACATTTTTTTCCTCCAAAAGTTCCCCATTGCACTTTTTTATCAGCAATGATGACTTTTTTTGTTGTTTTTTTTACTTTGAGTGGCATTTTTCCACGTCTCAATCGAGAAGAACAATATTCTGAGCTGAAATTTTTCTTAGAAAAATGCAAATATTATTATTATATTCTGCAATTAACTTCTATACATTAAGCTGCTGAAATGTTATATGGCATTTCAAAAAATGTATCTATTACAAAATGTTTTGAGAAGTACAAGTCATTCTTTGGAGTTCAAAAACTGTTATTTATCAAATATATGTGTTATATATTTTTTTCTAGCCTAAAAACGAAAGTAACATCATTTGTATGCATTGTCATTCAAAACAATCGGAGGTATTTAAAAAAAATTAAACTGATTAGGAGTCAATTTGGAATCTATTTTAATCCGCATACCAACAACAATTTTAATTCGTACCCCCATTTAAATCCGTGTGAATTTGAGGTCTGCTGAATTGAGATGAATTTGGATAGCATGCGCGGATTGAAAATGAGGTTTCAATATATGCTGCGTTCTTACCTTCGCGTGCGACGTGCATGACGTGTACACGATATTATTATAAATTATGCATCGACAACAGTAATTTGTGATTGTGAATTCTCTTTTGTTAAAGCTTCTTTAGCTTTAATAAAAATATTCTCATCACGTCTCTCGTGCTTTGAACTCGAGTTTATCCCTGAAATTTTATATCATTTCCATAAATGTATTTTATTATAATTCGTAACTTGCATTGGTTTTTAAAACAGACGAAGTTTCATTGTCCCGTTTAAAAAAATGCGCATTCTTTTTAAAAAATTCCAATGTTTTCTGTGACAGTTTGTATGAATGGTGTTGAAACATTTATAAAAGAAATAATTGCAAAATATTTTTCGAGGAAAGAACTTTCTCGATGATTGTTTCGTTCTAAGCTGAACAGACATAAGTGTCTTTTTAACTTGTACAGCTGGTTAATTCGCGGACAATTGCCCAAGGATGTTATCGTGTGACAACGAACAACGTCACATTCCACACGGACGTCTTTCACGGTGACACCATGAGAGTCTGTGGCTATAAAGCCACACCCGTGTGCTAAAACATGTGCAGAAAGCTGTTATCCTTGGGATAAGTGTTTCGCCGACGTCGTTGTGATTTTCTCGCGCCCTGCCGCCACCCGTCATTTTCGTAGATGGAAGTTGGTGCTACTGAGACCCTGCGGTCGTTTAACCTTTTTCGTAAATTATGTAATATAAAAAAGGGTTAAATAACCAGTAAATGGTCCTATCGGGAGCAACCGTCATCTAAAAGTGACACTGGCTCCCAGTAAGAGTTTTTATTGCACTTGTTCAACGATTCTGTAACGATTTGAAGAATTCTTTTTTCCGTGGTCAGTCATATCATAATAAAAATGGTGTATTTTTTATTGTTAATGTATAGTATTACATAATCGTAAGCGTGCATTCTCAGTAACAGTAAAATGAAGAGAAATCGAATTTTGTCGATTACAGGGCCATCTATCGCGAAACGAGAAATATGCTTTAGACAAATCATACGGATCTTTATCCAAAGAATCCGAATATGCAATAAAAAAATAGGGGTTTCCATTTAATATTTCGAACTTGCTTCCACCCCCAGGGGGCGGTGTGGGGAACCGATTTTAACATCAGTGTATGTACTCCTCAGAGTGATTAAATTTTGATTCATAACAAATACATACAGACATACTTTACTGTCGTTAATTCTCAGTACGATCAACGAAAGTATTATTAAAAAATTACTGCTGACTTTGAAACGTGTCTTCTCGTTCCAAAAAGGAACAAAGTTTTTTAAAAGCTCTCGCGCGGTCGACAGCAGTAATCTCAGTAGTCACGCTTCAAAGTCAGCAGAGATTTTTAATAGTACTTTCGCTGATCGTACCGGCAATTTCCGACGGAAGTATATATATAGCATTTAAAAAAAGGTTAAACAACCACCGCAGGGTCCCACTGGGAGCAGTCGTCATCTAGAAATGATAACGTCTCCCAGTAAAACCGCTATAAATCACACCCATGGCTACTTCTCACCACCGTGATATGGGTTGAAACAGGACACAATGGAATTGCAACTGCAGGCAGGCGAAACGCTAGTGTGTTTTGAGGACACGAAGCGATCCAAGGATGGCAGCTTCCTGCATCCATTTCGCAAGTGCGTTGTCATATTTTTAGTGAATGGGTACACATATGTCTTAATGGTTACGAACCAGTGATGGCTTCGCACCTTCAAAGCACTGATCACAAGGACAATTACTTTAACCGAATAATTTGGGTACAGTTGTTGTAGCTCACTTTTAAGGTCTTGATACCTCTCCTCCTTTTCCTGTTATGCCCACATTTCAAGTTTTAGTGCAGACTAATGCAAAATTGTTAAGAATAAGAAGAGTCTTCATAAACTCACGTCTGACGTACTTACCAAACAGCTGAGTAAACACATACAGCCAAACACCTAAGGACATCATAAACATGGTCCAACCAGCGACTGATTTCCATTCTGGGTCTGGCGCATCCATTTCTGCAAAGGTGCTGCAGAAACTGGCACGGTATAGACACTTTTTTTCATCTGATGTGAGAGTTCTCCAATCTCCTTTTTCCTTTTCTCTCAAGGCCTAAGCAGTAAGCAATTATTTAGTCAATTATTCACAATTGAAAGCGGTAAGTAAGGGACTGTTAATAAATTACGTTACCAATTTTGAGCTATTTTTGTCAACCCTTGTTGAAGACTCGAGTTATATCTTACACCCCTGCTAACTCCGAAATATAGCATAGTCAAGCATTCTCTCAAAACATAAAAAACAGGGCAATTTTCTTGAAAATAGGGAAATAAGTTTTTTTAAATAAAATAAATCTTGAATACTATTTTAAATTCAATACGATACATCTGAAATTTCTAAGCTTTCAAGTCGAAATATATTTCATTTTCAACCAAATAGTTAAATTTTCAACAAAAAGAAGTTCATTTTTAAACAAGAAAGATAACTCTTCTACAATAAAGATGCATTTTTAATCCAAATGGACGAATTTTTGAGAATACAGCTGAATTTTCTACCTAAAAAGTTGAATTTTTAATAAATTCTCAATGCAAAAAATCAGCCTTAGCCCAAATATTTTAATTTTCCAGTGAAAAAGTGGTTTTATAAACAAAAATGGAGTCGTCAAATTTTCCATTTAAAAATTCATTTTTAACAATAACAATAAAAAAAGACTTTTCGACTAGTTGAATTCAACTTAGAAGCTTTTAGAAGCTTTTAGAAGCCAAGGGTCTTGGCCGCCTGCTCCGCGAATTTGCATGTTCTTCGTACATCTCTCCCCACACATGCTCAATTCTTCGAAAACTATTGCTTAGGACAGCTGTAAAAATATTATGCAGAATGTTCTAACAAATTATTGGCCTGTAGCTCCCTGAGTTTGACAAGTTGCCTTTTTCGGTAGGAATATAGTTCGTCCTAACACTAGCCACTGCGAAATGGGAGTTTTTGAGTTTATATATTAGGTAAATATGCGAGCCAGATTTTGGCATATAGAAGTAAACTTCGTCGACCAGAAGTTTTTGATATCATCTGGTTCTGCAGCGGAGTTCTTCGTAACCTCAAATGATTTTTTCAACTCTTTGGCAGTGATTTATGGACATTCCTCATCAGATCTTGTATAACTCTCTCTAAAAAGTCTCTACTTCGTGGGGCTTGGGTGGATTTTTGACTAAAACAGGGTGATCACTGAAGAGACGCGATGGGTCAGCGAGAAACTATTGATTCTCCCTAATCCACTTCTCCCTCTTCTGTATTCTCCTCCTTACGTCAGACAACACCTGCATTTTTTCAACAATATGTTGCTTGATTGTCAGCAATTTTAACTTATTTAGTGTGTGATTGAATAGCCTTATTTTTTGGGCAAATTTTCGAACCCTATCCGTGAATGGTCTACCAGATGTTATGTAGTCAATCACACACTAAACACGGGACACATTCTGTCTTGCCATACAATCTTCTTGTTCAGTTGATGCAAGCATCTTCTGTTCTGTTAATCCATCGTCGGGTTTCATCCTTCGATTTGAAACAGCCACATCTCCCGCACCACCATAAACTGAATAATTGATTGTCCAGAGGTCTGAATCCTCTAAGCTATCCTCGCGAAAGAAGGCATCTATTTCAGCCAGATCTTGGGGCTTAGGAAGAGCCTGCATGTCAATGTTCCTCCTTATTCTGCAAACGCTATTATCTCTCAGAGGGTGCCTGATTTCCGCTGTTGTTCTTAATTTCGCTTTCTCATCTTCGTCTGCAGCTTGTTCAAGCAGCAGTTAGGGGAGCGCTCCGCGTACACGTCCATTTTTCAAAAGATAGGCAAGTTGATTTCGCAGTGACTGATGCAAAAGATGCTGAAGCTCTGGGTACTTCTGAAAACAACAAGTGTGCATAATTTATTTTAAGTAACCCAACAGGAATGAAACCATTAAGCCACCAGAAAGTTGTAGAAAGAGTTAGACCCCGACAATAGGTCGGCAAACAGTGTTGCACGCCTTATACTTTAGGGTTCTAAATATAATTTAGGTGATAACACGTAAAAGAACCGGCGAAACGCCCACATTGAGTGAACGGATCAATTCAAGGATAAGTTGCTAGACTGTTATGATTGCAGCATTATCCCTGTTAACGGAGGCTTTATGGCGCGTCTGCACACTCTGTGGTGTTAGAAACACCCAAAGCTTCAGAACGTTTTAAATGAAGCATTGCCAAACCCAGTTCTCTACCTCTCGAAAAAGGCCTATATACGTGGAGTACTTCCACAGCTGCTGTATAAACAAGCTGCAGATCAAGCAAAGGAAGCGACATGATGTTAATGGTGCTGCGAAATATTTGGCTAATTCAAATCGAAGGCTTAAACCGACGATGAATCAAAATAACAAAAGATTCTTGCCTCAAATAATCAAGAACATTGAATGGGCAAGACAGAATGCATCCCGTGTTTGATGTGTGATTGACTATATAACATCTGATATACCGGTCACGTAAAGGGTTCAAAAGTTTGCCCAAGAACTGAGGATCTACAACCAGACACTGAAAAAATCCAATCTGCTAACAATGAAGCAGCATATTATTATAAAAATAGGCATGTTATCTAACGCAAAGATGAGAATACAGAAGAGGGAGAGATGGGCGAGAAAAAATCAACTGTTTCACGCTGACGTATCGCGCCTCTTCAGTGTCCTCCCTGTTTCTGTAAAGAATCCACCCAAGCGCAACGAGGTAGAGAGTTTTTGGAGCGAGATACACAAGATCCCGAAAACATTTGACTTGAAAGACGTTACTGAGAATATCATTCGTTTCAAGGAGCTTTACCAAAACCTCATAACATCTAAGAAGAAGTGTACATCATTCAATGCCGAAGGGGTAAAAAAGCACTCAGGGACACGGTGAACTTTTTCACTGAAGAACCAGATAGTATAAAGAACTTTTCATGTCAGAAGTTTACTTTACTTTTTAAAAGAGAATCAGAAAGAATAATAGAACTATTACAAATTTTCAAATTACATCAAATTGAAAAGCATGTTAGAGAGGACATCAAAAATATTATATTTAAATGTAATGAAATATTCATATTAGAAACAGACCCACTACCGTGTACAAACTGAAGCGAGGATAAGATCACTTTGAATTCAGGTAAGGTAAGAAACCTTAGGTTACATTAATTGTCTGAGGAACATAGAGAATTAATTTTAGAAGAAAGAAAAAAATTATAAGATAAAGAAATAATACGACATTCACAATTCCCGTTCAATTCACCACTATTGGGTGTATCAAAAAAGGAGATTAAACTTAGGATGGTAGTAGATTATCGTAAAATCGTCCAAGACACCGACCAGGACGCATACTCTCTCCCAGTGATTGATGATACTCTTGACCACTTAGGACAAGCTAAATTTTTCATCGCATTCAACACGAGTGCGGGATTTCGCTAGATCCCGATGGAAGAAAAAATTTAAAAAATCACAGCATTTTTAACAACTCAAGGACAATAGACGATCGCAACAAGAATTTCATTTACATTCTTGGAAGAATTAAAAATTTATCATTACGATTAGAAGCATCTAAATTCGAATACCATAGACCGAAATTAGAATGTTTAAGGTATTCGATCACAGCTAATATACAGTTAAAGAAATTCAATATTTTCTAGGATTAACTGGATACTATAGAAAGTTTATTAAAAACTTGTCTACAATAGAAAAACTTCTGTATAGCCTAATACGGAAGGGAGCAATAATCGACTGGACATCGAAGAAAGCTTTGACAAATTAAAAAAACTTTTATGCAGTGCACCAGTACTAAGATTCCCAAACCTGAATGAAGAATTCACTGTAAGAGCGGACGCATCTAGTCTTGGTTTAGGAGCTGTTTTGAGATGTTTGAGCAGTGAAAAAGTTGAGGTAGTATTTAATGAGAAATCCGTTTAAAATTCAAACGGATCATAAAGCTTTAGTTTGGCTTTACAGCGTAAAAGACTCTAGTTCAAGGCTACTTCGATGGAGATTACGTCTTGAAGAATATGAGTACGAGTTAGTATATGTAAAAGGAAAAGAAAATCGAGCAGCCGAATGTCTATCAAAATTATTCGCACTTCCAAATCAAGACACAGTTAATGATTCCGGTACGAAGGTACCATTGGATAGTAGTGATTCTGATACAGAAAGAGAAATTCTTAAACTGTTGATAAGAAACCTTGGATTACACAGCCACACAACAAAAAGTTTTCGGATCTGGATATAAAAGGCATGTACCCCTATGTATTTTGATGCGCTAAATTACAATTCGCCCTCAGAATTTGTCCAGCGGGTCGAGGTTTAGCCCTAACCTCATAAAACACCTCAAAACTAGCTAAATAGCTGTTTTTATATGAACAAAGTTGAACAGAAAAAACAAAAACCTAAAATCTCAGTCAAAATGTACTCAACCTTATGTGCTTTGATACGCTGAATTTGAATTCGCGACCTAAATTGACCAATCAGGTCTAGGTTTGGCCCTAACCTCCAAAAAACACCCAAAAAAATTGTCGGATCTGGATATAAAACACATGTACTCTTGTGTATTTTGATGCACTGAATTCAAATTCGCCTCAAAAATTTATCAGGCGGGTCTACGTTTGCCCTAAACTCAAGAAAATACCTCAAAACTGGCTAAATAGCCGTTTTTACGTAAACAAAGTTTTAAAAAAATCAAAAGCTGAAAACCTCAGTCAAAATGTACTCAACTTTATGTATTTTGATAAGTTCAATTTGAGTTCGCGACCTAAATTGGGCTAACAGATTAGGTTTGTCCCTAACCTCAAAAAACATACGAAAATTCCAAATAAAACTGATTGTTCCCTTCAATGAAAAACTGATATCTAAAATCTGAGTGAAAACGTGCATGTTCTTATGTGTTTTATATGCGATGTATTTAAATTCAGAACCTACATCGGCCCAGCCAGTCTAATTTGGCCCTAACACGTCTAGGTTCGGATCTTTCCTCAAATAAGACTTTGAAATCACACAAATACCAAAGATTTCTTTTATGACAAAAAAGTTATTTTTATCTACTGTTCAGACTTCTTAAAAGCCATGTTAATTTTATTATTCTTACTTTTAGCTTTACCCAGAAACAACGACGTGGACGTAGTAAGTTCTGTGTATGTGGTAAGATTATATTTAATCTATTTTCCAAATTCTATTTAAACTGTTTTTTTACTACTATACCGTGTCCTTTTTTCTGTAAAACTTCTAGGTGATGGGTTTCGCTTACGGTTTTCCCCTCTTTTTTCGTTTCTCTTATTAGCATCCAGTAAAAATCAGCCATCATAACTTCATCCCATGTACCTTGATATAGCTGTTCCATCACTTTTATGTTTTGGTGGGACCGTTCCCCTTGCTCTTCACTGTAATCCCCAGAATGTTCGGGAAACTCATCTAAGTGTTAATCGAAGAACTGTCATTTTAAATTAATTATAAAACCCAAATTTGTATAGGCCTTTCCTATCTTTGCCACAATTTTCTTATAGTCAGGACTCTTATAGTTACATACAAAATGCGTCCCTGCTGGTTTGAAACTTTCCCAAAATGACCTTTCAACGTTAGTCATTTGAGTGACAATATTAGAGTCTTTAAATAACGTAAGAATCTGTGGACCATCGAACACACCTTCATTCTATTTAACATCAGATGCAGATGGGAATTTCTGAACTATATACTTAAAGCATTGGCCATCCTTATCTAAAGCTTTCACAAATTGCGTTATCAGTCCTAGCTTAATGTGAAGGGATGGGATAATAACTTTCTCAAGATCAACGAGAGTATTTTGAATGATGTTATGAGAACCAGGTTCGAAGGATTTTCTCTTAGGCAAACACTTTTTTTCTATAATGATTAGTTCGATCTCTGCTATTTCCATGGCATAAAAAGCATGGCTCTTTCGTGAAACCTGATTTTTTCCCAAGTAGAATAGTAGGAATTTTGATATCTCCACAGATGAGCCATTTATGTTCTGCGTAATTTAATTTCTCTAAAAGTATTTTAAGATTGTTATACTGCTCTTTACTCGCCGTTGAGTGAGCAATTGGAACGGAAGCATAAACATTTGTGTTATGTAGTAAAACGGCGTCTTTTTTCAATATTTTTTCAAGCAATTCATTAACTCTTTTACAGTATTACAATAAACCAATGTTGTCTCTTTATGTTTTGTCAAATATTTTCGTAATTCTTTATCCATATTGCGATGAAATGTGACTTTCACGGTTGGTTGTAAGAGATACCTTTTCTTAAGTAATGAAGCAGCAAATTCTGAGCCATCTTTTGGTAATCCTAGATCTCTAAAAAACATTTAATTCCGACTGCGATATTAGAAAAGAAGTTTTTTATTTGTCGTTATATGCTACGTAATCGTCTTCTTCTTCGTCATTGTCATCGCTATAGCTGCCTTCTTTAGAATCGTCATCATGGTCATAGTTATGACTGCCTTCTTGTTCAGCAACGATGTAGACTTCTACAACATCAACGTTTTTTGCATAACAATTAACTCTATGTTCTTTTTTATGTATTTCAATTGGTCTTATTAATTTGGATACATTAATGTATGAAATAGTATACTTATTTTTCCTTGTGAATCCTTTTACGTAATTCATGCCAAAGTAGCAGTCTCTAAACAATAGTGGTTCTTTCTATATAGTTGGTGTTGAATATTTCAGATATTTTTCTTATGCATTTTTTGAATGATACAACATCAGTCTGTAGGTATTACCGATGATGTGAGGAATCTATTTTATATCTTGGTGTACTAAGTTACGGTTAATAAAATTTTCATAGAGACTTTCCACTTCTTCATCTATTTATTTTCGTAAAGACTTTACAGTCTGTCAAGTTAAAGCGTGGGTGGCTTTACTCGCAGTCGGTAAGGTGTATCGACATGATTTTGGTGTCAAAATAGCAAAGTACATGGGAAAATCATCGTCGTTCGTCAGCAAGTGGGTAAAGCGGTATAAAGAGACCAAAAATGTTGATGACTTCCCAAATCGTGGTTCGACAGG
>NC_046660.1:113584038-113595661 GCF_010883055.1 Belonocnema kinseyi | reverse complement strand
GAAAGAGGGAGCTCTTCTTAATATTTTGACACCAAAATCATGTCGATACACCTTACCGACTGCGAGTAAAGCCACCCACGCTTTAAATTGACAGACTGTACTTCACATTTACTGCAAACGTAACAGAATTGATCTGGACATTCATAACAATTGTGAATTTGTGAGCAGCTTGAAGTCTTTTTTTGTATAAAACTCTTTTTATTTTTGGCTGCCATAGTGGCATAAATGCCGTTTATCTAGACACTCGCCGCGATGATATAGTCACAGCTATAAATGATATCAAGTGGGTGATTCCAAATCTCAGATTAGCGATGGTGTACTCTTTGAAATATATTAAACGCCCGCTCATACAGAAAAAACAAAGGATAAAATTTGTTGCAGCAAATTTTTTAGGGCGATAAAATTTTATTGAGGCAACTTCGCGTCTTTTAAAATACATTTGTCTTGTCACAGAAAAACAAAAGAAAGTTGAACCGATACGTGTCGGTTAAATTTTCTTTTGTTTTCCGTGATAAAACCCATGTCTTGTTCTTCCAAATGTCGTTGAGTTTTCTCGAATGTCTTTTTTCGCCAAGATACTTCATTTTGAAAAAACCGAATTTCATACATTTTTCAATTTAAATTCTCGTTCCCATAACTTAAAACGAATATTTAAGGGAGGAAGGTTAGGATAAACACGCAAACCACAAGTCTACAAATCCCAAGCCCACACACCCCACGCACACATACCCCAGGCCCGCATATGGGAAGCACACAAACTTCATGCCCACAAAACATAAGCCCACAAACCTGAAGCTCATATATTCCCCGAACTAACAAATCCCAAAACCACCCACCCCAACCCCTTTCACCCCAAGCCCACACACCTAAAGCCGACAGAAATCCCGAGCTAACAATCCCAAGCCCACACACCTCAAGCCCGCAAATCTAAGCCTACACACCTCGAGCTCACACACCCCGAGCCAACACAACCCCAGCCCATATACCTCAAGCCCTCACACCTCAAGCTCGCAAACTTCAACCCCACAAACCCACAGCCTATACATCCCATTCTAACCAACCCCTAGCCCACAATTTTTAACCCACAAGTCCCAAGTCCACAAACCTCAATCCTAAAAAACACACAAAACACCCAAATTGATAAAAAAAATCTGTAACTCATGAATCTTAAAGGGCAACCTTCAAGCTCGAAATACACCTTACCTTAATTCACATTTTCTGAATCCGTAAGTCTCAATATTACAAATGTCAGAAACACAAATTAAATAAATCGTTTGGTATCAATTCTATAGCTATAATAAAAGAAACCAACATAAGCTTAACTTAATTTCAACCCAGAATCGACAAAACTCTGTGTAAGCTTGGGGATTGTGGGCTTGGGGTGTATAGGCTTGGGATTTATTAGCTTAGGGTTTGTGTGGGCTTTAGGTGTGTGGTCTTGGGATTTGTTAGCTCGGAGTTCGTGTAGGATTCAGGTGTATGGGCTTTGGTTTTGTGGGCTTCAGGTTTGTGGACTTGGGGTTTGTGGGTTCGTGGTGTATGTGTGCGTGGGGTGTGTGGGCTTGGGATTTGTAGACTTGGCATTTGCGGACTTGTCCTATATTTTCTTCATTAAATATTCGTTTTAAGTTATGGGAACGAGTATTTAACCTTTAAAAGATTCATGAAATTCGATATTTTCCAAATTGAATAGCTTGGCGAAAAAAAGATATTCAAACAAACTCAACGACCTTTGGAAGAACAAGTATACGCGGGTACCTGATAAAATATTTTTGGTGGATTGTTTCGGCTTGTGTAATTATTACAACGAAAAATACAAGTACAGGCTTTTCACCTTTCGAGATGACCCTTGGAAGAAATCCCATTATCTCATCAGCAATACCAAGATCACCAACTCTTACTTATGCGGGATAATATCGATCAAGTGATGCTATTTTATGTTCCTACATGTACCACGATAATTGGAAGCTAATTATAGAAATAAATTTCACCGGAACAGAAAGCAGGTTTCAAGCCATAGAACAAACTATTGATTTAATATAAAAAACATTCCAGTAATAAGCGTTGAATTAAAAAAACTTAAGAATTTGTATTCGTATGAATACGCGATTTTTCCTCCGTCTAGAAATCGCCGAACGGGAACAAAAAAAGTGCGAATCCTATTCCTCTCAATCGATTTAGTACAATTTAACGAAAGCATTTATTTAACTTATTTTTCATTATTCAATCTTTTAACAACTTATACATTCAAAATATATTAAAATTTATATTTTAATCATTTATTTAAACGTCTTAAAAAATGCATCAAAGAAATTTATTTAAATGTGTGAATTAAAATAATTTTAACTCCAGAAAGGCGGACGTGAATTGATTAAAATTAAATTTTCAAAACTTATATTCCACATGAAGGAATTAAAACAATTTATCACACATATTTTGTGAACTTATTAGAAGGAATTAGAAAATCTCAAAAACTGAATACTTTTGGGAAATAGAAGACAACGCTGTGAGGTTATCTGTTGGTACAATTTCAAGGAATTAAATATATATAAAACGCGTTCTCTTTTGGGGAATAGGAACTTATGTTGCGGCCGCTATAGAAGTAGAAATAAATGAGTTTCTGAGATATCCCATTCTTATAATGACATTTTAGAAACATGGAAAAATCAAACACTCAAAATAAGAGAATAATCTTCACTTTCACGCTGAAATCTGGACATATTAATTTTTCTCTATTCAACGCTTATTACCGGGATGCGAAAATAAATTTGCAGTGAAAAATGAAATAAGATTAACAAAACATGGACGTAATAGATTAATAAAAAAAATTATAATTTTACATAATTTACTTGGAAAATAAAGACATAAAAGAGGATTATTTAATTTTATAGGCGATATTTTTAAAACCCTTTTTGGAAACCTGACTGAATAATATTTAAACCAAATAAATTAATGATTTAATAAATTATACACAGACAATGAGAATATAGTTTCCTTTTTAAATAAACAAAGGAAAATCCTCAAAATAGTATTAGACACGGATCACGAATTAAAAGATAAAATTGTATTAGAATCTCAAAAAATTGAAAAACTAAATTCCAATGCTAAAGATAATTTCATTAATATCAACATCCGCAGATCTTAACACCTGAAATCTTTAAAAATATATTAGAAGAATTTGAGATGTAACATAGAACAAAATACCATTTCGATATCAATAGCAGGATTAAATGGTTTATTAAGGTACATTATTAATATTCCAATTATTGAAAACTAGGAAGGTTCCGTCAAAAGAATAATCCCAATCCCGAATAAGTTTGATAAAGTATTCCTATTCCTTATTCCCGATCATGACTTAATCATTTCATTTGAATTAGACAGTTACGTACCGAACGATAAGGACATAATTTGCAAATATAATAAAATAAATGGACATTTAATATCAATAAACTTGAACTTTCAAAAAACTTAAATATGCACGAAAACGATCTTCATTTACGAAACCTACGTTATGCAACATATCCTAGGAAACTTAGATCACCTAGAGGATAAATTAATTCAAATGCCTAGGGAAATTAATAGAGATGTACTTAAGAAAGCACAATTTAGTTACATCGATGTCTAAAGTATACTTAATAATCTGTCCACCCATAAAAAACCAAACAGTTGGAGCGAAATTATTTGAGAGTGGTTAAACCGTTTAGGCTATATAGCGATAGGATTAGTAACTACACTAGGACCTCTTAACTCCGTACAGCTCGGGGCTCTATATGGATTTACGAAAGTTAAACGCAGGTATAAAGCAGGTATACGAGGCGATGCCGTACCTATATATTTCGGGTGCCTGTACAAAAAGAAAATACGATTTGATGCTGTATTAAGAGTGACTGTGTGGACACCGAGACCGCAGTCACGATGACCGGAGTCAAGAGGTCCTAGTGTATGTATTTTCTTTCTAAGTATGGAATACTAAGATATATAACTAGATGCATACTTAAGAAAATGATTCTTTTTTGTATTAAAAATAGAGTAGAAAATCAAACTAATGTTTTAACATATACATCTACTCCAGAAACAGTACAACCACAAACATCTCTATTAACATCGTCAAATACGAGATGGGCTCATATCTAAAATTGAAGAATTTCGAGGACGAAATAATGTTTAAAGAGGGGACTGTTATGTACACTGATTATAAGCGATATAATAATAACAATTCTCTCTCTCTCTATATATATATATATATATATATATATTGTGGTTCTCCCACTACGTGTGCTGTTTTGCTCATGATTTGCGCATGCGCGCACCTAATATCGTGCTACTAGAGGATACATCCGATAAGTCCGCAATTCCTCGAATTTTCCGACCCTGCCCAAATAGCAAGCGTGCGGGACACGTTACTCGCACTGCATGCGAGGCACGCCATGCTTGCCGAAACGCACCGTTATCGCTCGCACTTCATGCAGGCACATATGTGCGAGGTATATGAGTCGCATATAGTGATAGGTGTCTTTTTGAATAACAATTATGTAAATTATAAATATTGTGAAAATACTACAAATTTGTACCATTTTTCTACTATTAAAAGTATGTAAAATATCAATTTTGATTCTAAAAACATGTTTGTATTTTTATTAGACCAAAAATTCATTAATTACCTATAAGAAACAAATTTTTGCAACTTCGATATTATAGACAACTATGTGTGTTATTTTTATTATTTAAAATTATTTTTAATTTAATCTACCCAGGTTTTTCTATATATTAATGAATCAGGTTCTCAAGTTCCCGCCTGATCACGTGGCAAGAAACGTATATATATATATATATATATATCCATACAACATAGCGTTCCTTTCGGTGGCATGGTGGTTACGCCTGAAAGATATAGTAAGTGTAAATAAATAATAATTTTTTAATTTATCGATTTTGAAAATCAGAATGTATTGTTTCGTTAATTTTTCCGTGTGAAATAAAGATCATTTTTTTACACAATGCTATAATATGTTTATCGAAAAGTTTATAGCCAATCGTACTATATTTTATTGCAAAATTGAGATGATTAATTGGGTTCACATTAAATAATGAAAATCCTGATTAAAATAGTGATGCATAACCTCAAATTCTGGAGCAAGAATTATAGTCAACTTTGTGTGTGTGTGGGGGGGGGAGCGGGTAGAACACAAAAAAATAGGCTCAAAATTCCCTAAAATTTGTTGTTCAGGTGCTTATTCCAGGCACAACAGATGGTACAAGTTGTATGTACGTGTGAGCATGTGTGGCTACAAAGTTTTTTTAATATGAGATTGTTGCAACAAATAAGAACAATAAAATATATTTAGAAAAATTTAGATAAACGGAAATTACAAAAACATTAATTACAAAGACAAGAAAATACAAAAAATTACAACTACGAAAAATGTGTTAGTTAAACAATTAAACTTTATATTGACGTCGTTTTTCGACTAAAAAGTGCATCCAAGGAACACGCTTTAACTTCAGAGGATGTAATAATGATTTTTTATTATAATAGAACATTTTTCAATTACAATACAAGATTATGAAATTTTAACGACAAGTGCAATTCCACACACATGCTCACACGTACATAAAAGTTGTACCCTCTGTTGTGCCGAGAATAAGCATCGGACCAACAAAATT
This sequence comes from Belonocnema kinseyi, assembly GCF_010883055.1. Classification (NCBI taxonomy): domain Eukaryota; kingdom Metazoa; phylum Arthropoda; class Insecta; order Hymenoptera; family Cynipidae; genus Belonocnema; species Belonocnema kinseyi. The sequence goes on along the minus strand of NC_046660.1, from coordinate 113,589,997 downwards.
TTGGGGACTACTTTGCTTATTTTTTTGGCACCCCCCCCCCCACAAAATTAACTACAGTTGTCACGAGACACTCTGTAAAGACCGCTCGCAAGAACCCGCAACGTGTACTCTCACTATACCCACACAACGTGCGACACGCCTGTCATACATATGAGGACGCATCTGCGTCATCGTTTGCGTGCACGCCATGCGAAAAAACCGCTCGCGTGCGATGCACGTGCGTCACACTATACGCGCATATTGTTATCTGGGTACAGCCCCGAGGTTGAAAAGTTATCGGACTTGCGCAGTAAATGCTTTTTGATTTAAAACAAACACATTTTATTCTAAGGCACATTCTTATATTTCATTTTAATATTTTATGAACAGAAATGCGAACTTAAAAATATAACCTGCTTACATCCATCTTTTTGCGCTTTAATATTAACCATCTCCTAATTTATTTCGAACAGAAATAGACGCATTGTACGTAATATCCTATAGATTCAGAACGACGTAGAAATAGTTATTATTGCTAAAAATGATGGCATCCTGCAAATGTTCGTTTATGAAAAAATCGTGCAAAAACTTTTCTATGATTTCAACATTCTTCTGAGAAACAAGAATTGCCTTAAAGACGTGGAACTGTAGACTGTTTTCAGAGAACAGTCAAAATGCTGTTGATTTTTATTTTGTTTTAATAATTGAAAAATATCATTTTTTACGAAAACTTATTTGATTTTTCACAATTTGTAAGATATAACAAAAAACTAATTATATCATTGGATTCTACGAAAAAAATATGAAATACATGTAATGAAACATTTTTTTTAGACACTTTCACGTATAGCATAAATAAATAACTACACAGTACTACAACACATAATAAAATGTCGGTTTAAATATTAAAATCTTTTATTTTTATTTTTTAAATTAAATAATTTGATTCTAAATTAAAGAATATAATGAAAAATATTAAAAAATCATACTTTTTATTGTCCTTTGCACTCTGTTTGTATGACGCACTGTTTTTAAGTTGCCGCGTTATAATATAAACTAAAAAAAAATAAAATAAAATATTATAAACAATTTATTTTAATGAAACTGATGTATTTGGTAAATTAAATGCATAAATTATTAGTAAGAAAAATTGTAAACTCAGACAAAAACTTACTTGCTTGCATACTCTTGAAAAACCAAAGAATTAATGAGATTAAAAGAAATACATCTCATTTTATTATTAGACACATTATTGTATTTTATTTAAATATTTTTATAAATATTATATTCAGGAATACAAACTTGAAAATAAAACTTGCTTACATCCAGTTTTTTGCCATCTAATAATAGCCTTCTAATAATTTATTTCAAATAGCAATAAGTGTATTAAAAGTAATATCGTTAGAATTGAAAGCGATGTATAAATAGTTACTACCTCTAAGAATTGTGAAACAATCGTGCAACTTTGTTGCAAGAATTTGATCTCTTGGAGAATAAGGTAGGAAGTTCATGAAGTTTTTTATGTCGTCTAAATATTAGAAAATGAAATCTTTGATACAACTAGTTGTAAAAATAAATGATCGATTTTCAATTCAAAGGAAGACATACCTTTTTTAGCACAAATAATCATTCTAAATCATTTTTGATATCTTTATTTGTTTTACAATTATTATTTATTGAAACTAATTTATTTGCACATTCAATCATTTTAAATAAGCAAGCCAATGGTAACTAATCCAGTTGCTGAAGTGGCGCATGCGCAGTGCGATACTGTCAAAGATTTGGGGGCCTGAGTCTTCATACAGTCCTGACTTTTAAGGGAAATATCTTCGATGGCCACGAAGATGCACGAAGTACTCTCGCCAAGAGCCGAAAGAGTAACCGCCTATCTAAGCGCTAAATTTTAATGATAAAACACTTTGAAAATAAGATGTTATCAAATTCTTGTAATTTGACAAATCGGAATCATACATGAACGTTCCAGTGATATTTACAAAACGAACTATTTATGAAAATGTTCTGTAACAATTATTATTATGCACTTACGCTTTTGTAAAAATAATGTTCATTAACCTCTTTGACCAACTTCAAAATGGTGTTTCGAATTGAAAGTTTTAAATTGAATCCATCAAATTTATAGAATTTTAATTGCATTTTAAGAATTACAATATTACGGGTACCGGGTCCACCTTTCCACCAGCCTTGTATCTCGCAATCTTGTGTTTTTTTATCTCACACCCTCGTATGACATTATCATATATAACACTCGATAATGTATAACACACATTATCTACCAAATTATTACAGCGATTATTATTAAAGTTACGAAAATTATTATAGAACTGCAATCGGCACCACTTAACCTATAAATTACTTTTGTTCAACTATAAAAAAAACTCTTTTGTAAGTTTATATGCAAGCTAACTCCGAATGAAATCATGAATTAAATACTTATGGGTTCGAAATATATGTATCTTTTTCAAAATTATCAACAACGAAAAAATAGTACATAATATGGCACGAAAACAACTTTTGCTTTGCCTATAACATTTAAATGACAGCCATGAACATTCGTCTCTCGGCGCTATCGGATCTCGCAGATATTCCACTCATAAGTTGCTAAAGCCCCCCCCCCCCCATATACTCCAAAAAAGTTTCCATGCTTTGCCGCAGCAAATGCATTATCGTGGTTTCTCCTTACTATTAGTTCGTGCTCATATCAATGCGAATTCGTAACTGCGCGGCTCTGCAAATTCTCGCAGACAGTTGTTTTCGAATTATTCATTTCTGAGTCGCGTACTTATTCAATTTAAGTCTTCAAGAATATGAACACTTTTTTCATAACCATTCCATGACTGTATACGACTTGCTTGTAAACTTTCTGGAAAACTTCCAGAATTGTTGTTCCTTGACTGTGCTTGAAAGCTTTCATGACTTTTTCTAATTTTTCCATGACGATTTATGATCCCTTTATACAAAGTATACAAAACCTTATAAAAATGATGGCCCGTCCAAAACTCCAGCACTCATCTAGGAAATTTTGCCAGACTTTTTTTCCATTTATCATTCGCTTATCACCTTCTATCTTTTTCTATCTCCTTTTCAATCGAGATTTATGCCTATCTCTTTCAATTCCATTTCTCCATGCCTGCATATCCGTCGCATATCCCCGCCTATCTTTTTCGACATCTTTGCCAATATAGTTATGATATTATTCCTTTCAATCCGCACTTCTATATCCTTGTTCGTAGCCCGTGCCACGTGACGCACATTGCAGAATTTAGTGCCGCAGATAATTTTTGAAGTAGGTGCTTTAGGTTTAGGGCGACTAATTTGAAATGCAATATTTTCATTTTAACGCTGTAAATGTAAGATGCAACACGAACGAAAGAGAAATGTTTACTGATATCCTGAGCTTGAAACATTATATCTTTTTCCGGCAGGAATATGATTTTATCAATACTGCAACAGTTTCAAAATATGAATAGTTGGTATATTATTCTCTCATAAAAAAGACGCTTTCTCAAACATTTAAAGCGCTTAAAAACTACAAAATTTCAAGTGAAAATCTTAAACTTTCAAGAAAATAGACTAATTATTAAGCAAACATTTGAATTATTAACTCAAATGATGAACGTTTTAAGAGAAAAGAAGATTAGTTTTTTAAATAGACCAATGTTTGGATAAAAATTGAATAGTTAAATTTAGAGACAAAAATTTATTTACCAACTAACAAAACAATGCATTTTTCACCGATTTTCAATAAATTAGAACAATTTCTACCCAAGTAGTTGAATTTTAAAATGGAAAATATAGATTCTCTTACAAAAAATATTATGTACTTTCCCTATTTGTAAGACTTATGCATTATTTTACTGCTAATATATTAATTAACTAAATTCCAAATGACTTCATTTTATTTTAAATTCAATCGCCCTAAGACACCGTCCGATATACTATGTATCGACAGCCCTGGATACCTCCCATCCATTTCAGAAACCGACCACAGCCGAAGCTGAGTAGAGAGACTGGCGGTAGAACTCAAATATCTGTGGATTGAGTCGAACTCCCCTCTCTGGACAGGCCTGCCCTAGCAGACCGAGTAAACGGAAAGGATACTCTACACTCTACAGAGTATCCTCACATAATCCACATTAGGGTGGCTCAAAAAGGCTTTTATTTTTTAGAGGTCAACGATCGCCCCAATTTTATTCCAAATCCGAAAAAAGAAATTCCCTAATTTTTTTATTTTTTTTATTTTTCGATTTTAACAGGTTTCAGTTTTGACTTGAAGTCTCCCATGTAAAAGGCATAGGGAAAAATCACTTTTTTTAGTTTTTGGAATAATTTCTTAGGGTTTGAAAAAATGTGATGGGAAAGCATGGGGGCCTGTAGAGAATTATCCAACGAAGAATTTCATGTATCATATATATGGGTTTGACATCCCTAACACACCCCCACGAGTACCGGAAAACTCCTTTAAAACAAAAAATGTCAATTCTTCATGAAACCGATATTTTGAGCACTGTATTCTGGTCTTTTTTTACTTAAAATTATTAATATTGGTCTAATGGAATATTTATTATCATTGGTTAATTAATTTTGAATTATTTAAATAAATGGAATTTGTTTTAATTTTTTTTCGAAAATTTCTTTTTTTTCCTTAAAATTATTACTGTTAGTCTAGTGGAATATTTAATAACATTGGTTCATTAATTTTTAATTGTTTAAACAAATGTTATTTGTTCGAATTTTTCGTTCGAAAATTTTCTTCCCTTAAAATTATTACTGTTAGTCTAGTGGAATATTTAATAACATTGGTTCATTAATTTACAATTGTTTAAACAAATGACATTTGTTTCAATTATTTTTTAATTCGTTTGTCCCTAAAAATTATTACTATTGGTGTAGTGGAATATTTATTAACATTGGGTTATTCATTTTCAATTATTTAAACAAAAGGAATTTGTTTAAATAATTTCGTTTCGATTTTTTAAAAATAAAAATGATTACTTTAGGTCTAGTGGAATATTTATCAGTAATAATTAATAACTAATTCATAATTAATTTAATAAATATTAATTTATTATTAATATTTAAGTCATAATTTTTATTAAAAATTTTGTTTTCAAATCAAATTAATCAAACAATGTTGATAAATATTCCACTGAAAAAGTATTAACCGCTAGTCACGGCATTATACAAAATCAACTTCATATGGGTGCATTATTTTCGTATTAATTTGTTCAAATTTGTGCAACCAACTTCAGCCCCTAAAAACTATCCCCTGTACGGAAAACACCATATCGGATCCAACGAAACGTACCGCTAGTGCCGACATTATCCAAAATCAACTGTATATGGGTGTATTATTTTCGTCTTATTTTGTTTAAATTTGTGCTACCAATTTCAATCCCTAAAAACGACCCTATGAACGAAAAACACCATAGTGGGGCAAGAGAAACGTTTCGCTGACCCCGTCATTACTCAAAATAAACTTTATATGGATGCAGTATTTTCACCTTAATTTGTTTAATTTTGTGAAACGAATTTCAACCCCTAAAAACTACCCCCTATGCCGAGAACACTATGGCGGGGCCAGCGAAACGTTTCGCTGGCCCCGCTAGTGCTTTTCTGAAAAATCAGAAACTTCCGGTGATGCACAAATTCTAATTCTGGTTGTACAAATTTGAACAAATCTGCACTAAATATTTGGCCGAAAAAAAGTTAAATTTGCGTGGGTGGTGGTGTCAGTGAAATGGTCCTAGTAGCAGGCGTGCTTGAAGCGTCCGTCGCACGATTGTTATTTGGGGAATGTCTCCACGTGCTTCTGGAGGAACGCAAAAACTTCTGCGCAGCCTTAGGTGTTATAGAATCCCAGATACGAGGGTAGTTCAATAAGTCCTTAGAATGAAGTATAAAAACAATTTTTTTTGGGTAAATTTTTTTTAATTTTTCAACATAATCTCCTTGGAGCTCT
>NC_046660.1:113558228-113583938 GCF_010883055.1 Belonocnema kinseyi | reverse complement strand
CCGCTCTGAACTCGTTTTTTTCCATTTTTCTTAACGAACAATTTTTTTTTTCAATTGGTTATAAAAACACGTAAAATCAGAAGATGTGGACTGTGACTGCACTATATATCTAGTCGGGAGTGGTGCTGACTGAAAACAGATGATTCGCAGCGATTCGCGTGCCATTTGTTGGTCATTCTAAGGACTTATTGAACTACCCTCTACTACCAGGCACGTAACAAACGTGCCTGGCACATTACCGGACCGATGGGCGGCAGACGGTTTGCTGACGATAAAGCGTCGTTTGGTTAGTATGAATGAGTTTAAAGAGGCGAGGCGCGTGACACAGGCGTGGAAAAAAGTGTAGAAAAAAAGGTCCGTCATATTTCTCAGCGGCAGACAGCCTTTTTCTCCAGATTTTCCCACAGCTGCTGCTAGCTCAGCAGGGCCGTCTCAAAGCTTTGAGGCGGACTGCGCTCTTCTCTTCTGATACAAAATTTTCATAATATAATACAGTATCAAGCTTGCACACGAATTATCTTGTATTTTGTTTATTTAATATAGTACACTTATTTCGGTATTATAATATAATTTTGTAATTATTAGGCTGTTAAATTGCCATTGCAATATATGTAAAAGGAATAATTATTATTCTACAAAGATACGTGATTGTAAAATTTTGTTAGCAATTGGCGTTTATGAACAATTATTTTCATATACTTTTGTGCTATAATTCTAATCATTATTATTACTTATATATTATATGGGTGCAATTTCATGTCAAATCATGTGAAGAACTTAACCTACTGTTTGTAATTTTTATGAAAATTGTAGTATTTGTTCTTGTAAGTGTTGAAAGAAAAATTCTAACTTGATTTTTGAATAATTCCCAGAAATGGCAGGATACTCAAAATTGAAAAATTTGGTCTTTTTCTTTAAACTTTCATAACTTTTGTGATTTTAATACTATTAAGGTTTATTTTTTTGAATATTCGTAATATGATGCAGTACTGAACAAAAATTTCTTGGAACAAAAAATGTCAAAACCTTCTTGAATTTTTTAAAAATGAATTTGTAAATTGAATTATTTAGAGGATAGTATAAGCTATCTATACATTTTTTTAATTGAGTATTTTTTCAGAAATTCAGTTTGAACATTCGTTTTTGAAAAATTCAAGAAGGTTTTGACATTTTTTGTTCCAAGAAATTTTTGTTCAGAACTGCACCATATTGTGAATATTGAAAAATACACCTTAATAGTATTAAAATCACAAAAGTTACGAGAGTTCAAAGAAAAAGGACCACATTTTTCAATTTTGAGTAACCTGTCATTTCTGGAAATTATTCAAAAACCATGTCAGGGTTTTTCTTTTAACACCTACGAGAAAAAATACTACAATTTTCATAAAAATTACAAACAATAGCTTAAGTTCTTCACATGATTTGACATGAAATCGCACCCACATAATATATAAGTAACAATAATGATTAGAATTATTGCACAAAAGTATATGAAAATAATTGTTTATAAACGGCAATTGCTAACAAAATTTAACAATCACGTATCTTTGTAGAATAATAATGATTCCTTTTACATATATTGCAATAGCGAATTAACAGCCTAATAATTACAAAATTATTTTATAATACCGAAATAAGTGTACTATATTAAATAAACAAAATACAAGATAATTCGTGTGCAAGCTTGATACTGTATTATATTATGAAAATCTTGTATCGGAAAAGAAGGGCGCAGTCCGCCTCAAAGCTTTGAGACGGTCCTGCTGAGCGAGCAGCAGCTTTGGGAAAATCTGGAGAAAAAGGCTTTCTGCCGCTGAGAAATATGACGGACCTTCCTTTCTACACTTTTTTCTACGCCTGTGTCACGCGCCTCGCCTCATTAAACTCCGAATTATTCTGAGCGACTTTATTTGCGAAATTATAATTTTTATTCAGTTTTGTGGTCGAAATAGGATTCAGGGTTTATTACTACACCTTTTATGCAATTAAACAGCGCGATAGCTCCATTTAATCCCTAAATAAAAACATTCAACAAAAATTCTTGCAAAACTTTTTAAGGGCTCTACTGGATTCTAAACATGTTGTAGCACACTCCAGATTTTTTTCAAAATTTTTCCAACATATTCTTAGCTCGGGGGCCATGTGAAAATTTACGTGTCTCAACAATGGGCCTCGCAACAGCATTTTTACTTGTATTTTGCTAATTAGCTCGGAACGACATTTTTTTACGCAAATTACAGAAACACCATTTTATTTATAAAACTTAGCGGATTCGTGTGGTTCTCATTCGAACCTCACATTTTTTTCTGCGGAGTTATTGCCTTCTAAAGTGGGGGATCTTGATTTTTTGCGGCGATATTAGAAGAACGTTACGCGCACGACAGCCGAGGAAGGATGTGCCTGCCATAGTCTGAATGAATGTCCTGGAAACTGAAAGCCCTCTGCTGCCGGCAGATTCAAATATAATTTTCCACAATTCCCTGTGCGTCCTCCTGAATCCCAAGATGGCCGTTTCGACAAAATCAACCCTATCAACAGTCGGCATTTCGAACTTCCATATAGCCAGTCTACCCTGCCGATGAAAAAGCACTGAAAAGGCACTGGTGAACGGCTTCACAATGAGCTATGAATCGCTTTTGCAAAGTCAACCCTTATTTTAAAAATCTACCCCCTGTAATTAAAAGAAGTATTAAAAAAAGTATTGAAAAAATGACTAGGCTATATTTTGCTGCTATTTTTCTGCTTTTAAATGTGATATTAAACACTTTTGTGAAATCAACCCTTATTTTTAAAAAACCACCCCCTGTAATGAAAGGTATTAAAACAAGGATTGGAAAAATGACAAGTCTAGTTTTTTTTCTTTCAAATTTGATAGCAAACACTTTTGTAAAATCAACCCTTTTTGTAAAAAGCAACCCCCTGTGCTGCACAAACGTATTTAAAGAAATGAAAAAATCAAAATGAAAAGCACTTGTAAAAAATAAACACAATTTTTCTAAAGCATAACTAAGGAGCAAAATTATTTTTCACCCCTAATTGTTACAAAACCAACCCCCGTATTTGTATCCGAATACAAAACTAAAGACTAAAGTCAAAAATTGTATACATTAACTGTTGGGACTTTTGTCCTTCTGATTGTTCTGCTCTCTCATTATTCTCCAATGTCATATACAATGCTCGAAATACATTTACAAAAGCATTACAATGCTTTTGTAAAATTAATTCTTGTATGAAAAAACAACATCCTGTAATGAAAAGACGTATTGAAAAAAGTCAATATCTACATATATGGAACTTACTCATAAAATAGTAACATGGTACTTTTAAGCGTAATTATTTCTCACCCCTATTCGTTACAAAAATAACCGCCGCAAAGGACAAAATGCACCAGATTTGTGGCTTATTTTGGGCGTTAAGGGTTGGAGCCCAAAAATCGGAGTGTGTATTTTCGAAAAGCCCAAAAATCAGAGACCCTATTGACACTGGAAAATACTTTAAAAAGATAATTTTTTGGCAAAGTTATATCTACGTGGTAGAGAGGGGTTCATTTTAGACGTTAAGAGTTGGAGCTAAAAAATTCGAGAGGGTATTTGCGAGGAGCCCAAAAATTAGAGACTATATTGACACTGAAAAATTCTCAAAAAGATTCTTTTTTACAATTTTATATCTACGTGGTAGAGGGGGGTTGATTTTAGAAGTTAAGGGTGGGAGCCAAAAAATTGGAGTAAGTATTTTTGAGGAGCCCAAAAATCAGAGACTCCAGTGACTATAGAAAATTCTCGAAAAGATTATGTTTTTACAGCTTTATATCTAAGTGGTAGAGAAGGGTTGATTTTAAGCGTTAAAGGTTAAAGTCAAAAAATTCTAGAGATTTTTTGAATTTGTCAAAAAATGAACTGTTTTAGAATTTTCCAGTGTCAATGAAGTCTCTGATTTTTAGGTTCCTCAAAAATACCCTTTCCGATTGTTTGCTCCAACCCTTAACGTGTAAAATCAACCCCTCTCTATCACGCAGATATGAAATTGTAAAAAAATAATCGTTTTATGGATTTTCTAGTGTCAGTGGAATATCTGATTTTTAGGCTCCTAGAAAATACCGACTTCAATTTTTTGGCTTCAACCCTTAAAGTCTAAAATCAGCCCTTTTCTACCGCTTAGCTATAAAGTTGTAAAAAAAGAATCTTTTTAAGAATTTTTCAGTGTCAATGGAGTCTCAGATTATTGGGTTTCAAGAAAATACACACTTTAATTTTTTGGTCTTAAGCCTTAGTGTCTAAAATCAAACCCTCTCGACCACGTAGATATCAAATTGTAAAAAAGAATCTTTTTGAAATCTTCCCAGTGACAATGGAGTCTCTGATTTTTGGGCTTCTCGAAAATACCCTCTCGAATTTTTTGGCTCCAACCCTTAAAGTCTAAAATTATCCCCTCTCTACCACGTAAATATGAAATTGTAAAAAAATAATCTTTTTGAGAATTTTGCAGTGACAATGCAGTCTCTGATTTTTGGGCTTCTCAAAAATACCCTTTCCGATTTTTTGCTTCAACCCTCAGCGTCTAAAGTCAACCCCTCTCTACCACGTAGACTTGAAATTGTAAAAAAATAATCCTTCTGAGAATTTTACCGTGTCAATGAAGTATCTGATTCTTGGGCTCCTCGAAAATACCGATTCTAATTTTTGACTCAAACCCTTAATGTCTAAAATCAACCCCTATCTGTCACGTTGATATAAAATTGTAAAAAACAATCTTTTTGAGAATTTTCCAGTGTCTTTGAAGTCTGATTTTTGGGCTTCTCGAAAATACACGCCTTAATTTTTTGGCCTTAACACTTAACGACTAAAATCAACCCCTCACTACCACGTAGACATAACTTTGTGAAAAAATAATCGGTTTTAGAATTTTTCAGTGTCAATGGAGTATCTGAATTTTAGGCTCCTCAAAAATACCCTTTCCGATTAATTGCTCCAACCCTTAATGCCTAAAATCAACTCCTCTCTACCACGTAGATATGCAATTGTAAAAAAATGTTCCTTTTAAAAATTTTCTAGTGTCAATGGAGTATCTGATTTTTTAGCTACTAGAAAATACCGATTCCAGTTTTTTGGCTCCAACTCTTTACGTCTAAAATCAACCCCTCTCTACCACGTAGATATAACTTTGTCAAAAAATAATCTTTTTTAGAATTTTTTAGTGACAAAGGAGTCTCTGATGTTTGGGCTCCTCAAACATACCCTTTCCGATTTTTTGCTACAACCCTTAACGTGTAAAATCAACCCCTCTCTACCTCGTATATATGAAATTGTAAAAAATTAATCTTTTTGGGAATTTTGCAATATCAATGGAGTCTCTAATTTTTGGGCTCTTCAAAATTGCCCATATCGAGGTTTAAAATTTTACTTGTAGGTTGGTGTTTTTGCACATAGCGGTGGTTTTTCTAATATTTTATTTGATGCATTCGAGAAGCCCAAAACAAGCACAAAATCTGGTACATTTTGTCTTTTACAGATTTTATTTTTCGCAAGAGGGTGGTTTTTTGAAAATAGGGTAGGTTTTGGATTTGTGCGTGCATTCGGAAGCCCAAAATAAGCCCAAAATCTGGTGTTGTTTGCTTTTTCCGAATTTGAGTTTTTAAATAGGGGGTATTTTTTTTTAGTACGGGTGGTTTTTAGAAATTGGTTATTGTTGCGTTCAAGATCCCAAAAGGCTCTAAATTCTAATACAAAGAAATTTTGGAATTCCGTTTGTAGAGGTGCTAGCTTGATAGACCTCATTGTCGCGCTGTAAGTTAATTCGAAGCATTAAAAGATGCATCGAAAAAGGTCAATTATATTTTTTGAATATTCACACATAGACTAGAAATGATATGCGTTGTGGTGGTTAATTTGTAATGAATAGGGGTGAGAAATAATTACGCTTAAAAGTACCATCTTACTATTTTAAAAGTAAGTTCCATCCATGTAGATATCGACTTTTTTCAATATGTGTTTTTATTACAGGATTCTGTTTTGTCATATAAGGGTTAATTTTACAAAACCATTGGTAATGCTTTTGTAAGTATATTTCGAGCATTGTATATGACATTGGAGAATAATGAGTAGCACAACAATCAGGAGGACAAAAGTCCCAACAGTTAATATATACAATTTTTGACCTTAATCTTCAATTTCGTATTCGGATACAAATACGGGGGTTGCTTTTTACAATAAGGGTTGAGTTTACAAAAGTGTTTAACATCACAAATATCAAAGCAAAAAAATATCAACAAAATCTAGCCCAGTCATTTTTTCAATACGTTTTTTTATTACTTTTTTCCATTACAAGGGGGTAGTTTTTTAAAAGAAGGGTTGATTTTACAAAAGTGTTTAATATCACATTTGAAAGCAAAAAATAGCAACAAAATCTACCCTAATCGTTTGTTTAATACTTTTTGTAAATACTTTTTTTCAATACAGGGGGTCGTTTTTTTAAATAAGGGTTGACTTTACAAAAGCGATTCATAGCTCATTGTGAAGCAAAAAATAGCCAAAAATCTAACCTAGTCATTTTGTTTCAATTATTGATTTTTGAATGATTTTTGTAGAGGGCGCCGCTGAGTTTCCGAAAAGCTAGCACCGCCCTGTTTCCTCGAAAACTAACAGAGCAAACAAAAATTTTTTTGTAAAAAATAATAAAAAAATATGCCGGATCGTCGACTCACCAATGGCAGTTATTTTGGCAGTTGGAAAATTCTAAATTTTGAAAAAGTTCTTGTTGAATACGTGCTAGCTACCTGGGGCGCGACTTGGTGCACCCGGGTCGTTGAATCACCATTTCGAATTGTTTCGGTTACCCACAAGATTTAAATTTTAGAAAAGCTCTCGTAGAATACTCATTATGCTACCTGGTGCTCGATCTGGTGCAACCGAATCGTCGACTCACAATTTTGAGTAATTTTGGCTATTGGAACAATCAAATTTTTTTTTAAATTCTTGTAGAACAGCAAAGCTCTTGTCCGTTTAATCAATTTAACTGCATACTATTTTGTACCTCAATTTATATGATGATTTTTTTAATCGCTCATACTAACTTAACAAACATCTTTTAATCAAATGAGGACAAGCAACGTCATCTCTTAATATCTCAATAGAGTGCTTTTCTTTATCTATACAGCGAGAGAATATTACAAACTAAAAATCTGTTAACCACGCCCCTACTCGCTCTCTGATTCGCGGGCCTTTTTCACGACTGCGCGACTCTCATTGGCGGGCGCTTTATCGTTTCGGCCTTTCGTCACGGATCCGGTATTTGATGAAAAATAGCCATGCTGTAAAGTTCGCTTGAAAATTGTTTCAATAAGCAATAATTCTTGTAAATTTGCAAAGTTTAATATCAAAGAGAAAAGTTGTCTTGAAACAGTAGCATCGTTTCCGCTGCAATATTAGGTAAAGTTAGTCGCATAAGGAAATTGTTTTTTGCATACTTACAGTTTCCCCGGTTTTTTTCCACAAAAATGAAAAATTTTTTAAACTGAATTCGGAGATGCTATAAAATATCATAACGAACGTCCTCGGACTCTTTTTTGAGGGATAATAACAAAAAAATTTATTGTGATTAATAACAATTTTATGCATATGAATTATTTTGAGGTTAAGTCGTTTTTCATCTCTGCCTTTCCGATAATCTGGAAATTATTTATGAAATAAACTTTTTTGATTGGCTGCAAACAAGGTTAGTTCCGGGAGATTAGTTACTATGTTTATTTGTAAGTCCAAAGTTTTCGGCCAAAAATATTGTGTAGTTTGGAAGTAACGCTCGGGTGAATTGTAACACACATAACCTCGAAATATACACGCACGTTGTTAGCAATATCAAAAATGTTTTGATAAAAAAAACAAAAACAAAAATGTGCAGGGACGTCCGTTAGCATGTTCGCTATCATTTTCCAGATTATGAAGGCAAAATATTTCTTATCCTAGGAAAAAAGCCGGAGGAATCTAACACTGGAAAAATCGATACTATTTCCGAAGTGCTATGCAAATTAATCACATTTTGCTAAATTAAAACTTTTTTTAATTAACCTACAAAAAAGTGTGTGGGGACGTCCGTTAGCATGTTCGCTGCCATTTCCCAAATTTTTAGGAGAAAATATTAATTATTCTAGATAAAAAGCCGGGGAACCTAAAACTGGTAAAATCGACAATTTTTTTAAGGGCATGTGATATTTCGTCGTTTGATCAATCGGGTACAGTTCCCCCGGACTTTTTCCACAAAAATGAAAATTTTTTAAACTGAATTCTGAGATGCTAGAAAATATCATAACGGAAGTCCCGGAATCTTTTTTGAGTGATAATACAAAACAAAATATTGTGCTAAATACAAATTTTATGCATGTGAACTATTTTGAGGATAGGATCGTTTTTCAGCTCTCTGCCATTCCGATAATGTAGGTCTCTGTCGTACCGATGCCTGCGGTAACACTCAAAAATATTTATGAGAGAATTGTGACACGCATAAACTAGAAATACACACAAATCAAATTTAGCAACATTGAAATTTTTTGAATGGTCCCACAAATAAAGTGTGCAGGGTCATCCGTTATCATGTTGGTTATCATTCCATAGATTTTGAAGACAAAACTTCATTATAGAAGGAAAAAAACCGAAGGAATCTAGCGCTGATAAAATCGATACTAATTCCTATAGGATGCTTTCCTATAGAATTCCTATAGGTGCTTATAAGCATCACTCAAATTAATCAAATTTAGCAAAATTAAAGTTTTTTAATTAACCCACAAAAAAGTGTGCGGCAACGTCCGTTAGCATGTTCGCTATCATCTCCCAAATTAAAAAAAAAATCTTTATTATTCTGGGAAAAAATCCGAGGAAACCTAAAACGTTCGTTCCGCAACACTGCTCCGACCCAGGTTGCTGATCAATCTCTCTAGCAATCACACCAAGCGAAGAACCTCACGAAGTCGTTATGTAAGGTTGCTCACTTGGGTCCATTAGTGGCCAAGGTCTTTTGTTTCAGGCTTCATTCACTCTACTGACACTCTTTTTATTAACTACTTGCCGCCATACTTTCCTGTCCTGTCTCTAGCTTCTTTTATGTACATGTATTTTTTTATGCAGGATCTCGTGTTTCTGTGACTTCTTATGTCTCTTCTAACTAGGGTCTCATTCACACATTCTAACCATTCTTTCCGCGGTTTACCTCTGGGAACGCTGCCATTTACTTTACCTTGATACACTTGTTTCGTTAGTCGTTCATTTGGCATTCTCTCAACATGTCCGAAGCAACTGGTAAAATCGATAATTATCTAAATATCACAATTTACAAAGCAGCATAACAAAGAGTCATCGGCATGTCACTCTGTAAACAAATTGAGCCTATTCGTTGAAAAATATCCAAATTCTGAATTTATTTAAGAAAAATAGTTTGAATAATTTCCAAATATCATATATTTTGAATTAATAGTAATAAAGTTTTTATTTTTCTCACATTGATACCAAAACTAAGGATTTCAATGAGCTAACGATTCCCAATCCCGAAAAGAACTTTTGTTCATTAATTTTCTACAATTTTTGTAATTTTTACGGACTGGAAATTATTTATAGATAGTTTAGCACAGAATCTTAAAGTCTTGAAAAAAATTATACTTTTAAAAAGTCAAACAAAAATATAAAGTTTGTTGTTAAATCAAAAATTACGCAAATTTGTTATTTAAAAAATTAACACGAATCTTTGCGTAAGTTCAAAGCTTTTATTCATAAAAAACGCTACTCAAAATTTTTAAATTTCCGAACACTTTGAGCTATAAAAGTGTAAATGAACTGTAGGTAAAAAATAATATTTTAATAGAAATAAAAGCTGAGCTATTTTTAACAGAGAGTTTCATATAGGATACATAAATTTCAACCAATGAAGATTAATTTTCAACCAAATTTATAAATTTTTAACAAAAATGAAGCATCTTTAAAAAAAAAGAATTTTCAACAAAATAGTTCAGCATCCCCTGGCGGGCCGAAGGAACCGAAAGAAACCTCTACAAAGTACCCTTAAAAACACCACTGAGTCCCCCTTCGGTCCCTTCTTTAAAAACTCAGAAAAACAGCAAGATCGACTTTTAAATTGCTGAAATTCAGATTCTACGTTAAAGTTTGCATTAGAAAATCACGGAGTAATCGCAATACTTTTTTTCAGTGTTAAACACTTTAAAAAATAAAATCCTAGTGGACAAAAAAATTAAGGATGTCCTAGAGACTTCTTTTATAACATGTCTTTTAGTCATCCTAGGGATGCTCTTAAAACGTCTAATGTCAGTACGAAAGATGTCCCGAGGACGTCCATGTCTTTAGGTCATCTTCAATACATTGGACGTCTTAGAGACGTTGATTGGCCTGACATAGGACGTCCTAGGAACGTCTGAAGGACGTTCTTGGGATTTTTATAGTTTTGTGCCCACTGGGTACTTTGTAGATCCTGGCGTATGTTGTTCGTGAAGTTTAAAAACAAAATTCAAACACTGCTTGACTGTTCTTACTCGCATCACAGCGTTGCTGTTTGAGGTTTCCACTGCGTGGCTCTAGCATCCAGACAGAATTCTTAGAGTTACCGACGGAACGCTTATCAACTGCAACTAAAAGAAGATGCACTTGAAGCCGCCTTCGGACCATGTAAATGACAGGTATTTTATTTTTTAAAGTTGTTAACGCTGCAAGAAGTATTATTGCGATTACTCCATGAGTTCCTCCTGGAAATTTTAATGCAGAATCCGAATGTTAGCAATTTAAAACTTGATCTTGCTGTTTTTTTTTAGTTTTTTAAGAAGGAACCAAAAGCGGACTCAGTGGTGGTCTTTAAGGGTACTTTGTAGAGGCTCTTTTCGGCTCCTTCGGTCCGCCAGGGGAGGCTCCTTTTGGTTCCTTCGATCCGTCAGGGTTCAATCCAGAAGTTGATTTTTAGCCAGGATTATTACTTTTCTAAAAATGAAATAGGAATATTTTCGGCTAAACCCTAGAGAACCAAGTTAACGGAAAGGATACTCTACATAGTATCCTCATAGTATATCCACATAGTATCCCTTCATTAAATGTCTCATAGATACATATCGAACTTCTATAATTATCTAATTGTTCCTAATGGCTTCTATTGGTAGTGCCACTTAGAGAAAATTTGCCACATAGAAAATCTACAAGCGCTTATATGGATTTCCTTGTGATGTATTCTAAATGGATTTTCTATTAGAATTTGAGATTGTTTCTGAATGGAATTCCAAGAGCGTCCCTTTTGTTATAAGTATTTATATGGACACGGCACAAATTCATCTGTAAATAGTCAGGAACATATAGCTAGGTCTCGGATACGGGATAAAAAAATCAAACAATGAAGGTATAATAAAAATTCTAGCCACTTATCCGGCGAACTAAAACCACATAAAGGCGTGCTCGTACGCACCGAGCGTGTGGGTGAGAGTGTGTGCGGGCCACATAAAGACGAACCTACGTTCTAGTTCCCAGATTTGTCGGGCAAGCTCGTGAGTGCTCTGTGAAACTTTACCCAATAACTCATAATATTTTTGTAATTATTTACGGAAAAAAGTGATGAACGGTTTAAGACTTGTCATATCGAGTTCGTCAATTCTTTCGCAAAATTCGCAGATCATTTACGCAAATATAGTATTTTTCTGCCGACTCACTAATTCCCGAAGCATCTTTATGGATTTTTATGTATGCTCCTAACATGTAATCTATATGGGATGACAAAGAAGATTTTAAATGGTTTCTATATGGATATGCAAATAGGATATTATAACTTGATGTGGTTTCTATCAGAATGTACAAATAGAATTTTTTTAACAGCGTGTAAATTTCCTACATCTATACGGTTTTATTTGTATTATTTAAAAAAATTTTAATTTATCTGCTATATCATCAGAGATTGTACCTTACCAATAGTAGATCAACCCTCCAAACCATCAAGGCAGAAAATCTACACAATATCGATCAAGTTAAGAATATTCAATAACAGAAAATGCTTAGCGTCTTAATAAGACTAGATGGAAAATAATGTTTTTAAATAAAAATTATTTCTTGAAAAGAAAAAAAGATCCTACTCCATCTTCACTCCATTGGGGATCGAACCACAAAACTTCTGATTTCCGGTCAGGTGTTTAGTGGTTCGATTCCCAATGGAGTGAAGATGGAGTAGGATCTTCTTCTCAAGAAATAATTTTAATTTATTTTTATTCTTCTGACATGAAATCTATATGAAATTTCAAACAGGATTTAAAGTGGTTTCTATATGGATTTTATAAGTGGGACTTTTCTGACGACGCGCGAAGTACCTACCCTTATATGCAAATGTATGTAACATGATGTAGCTGTATATAAAATAATTTAACAGATGTCAGATTACGTTATACAATGTTTCGGTCGGGTGTCCCTCCATCTGTCCGTGGTACTATTTTCAAAGAACAGGAAGTGAGAGTTCGGCAATGTAGAGAGAACAAAAGAGAATTAAGAGACTTTAAGAAAATAAAATGTTTTCCCTAGGATTCCTGATTTTTTCTGGAAAATTAATTTTTTTTAACTTTTTAAAATATTAAAGAAGATTTCGCAGATTGTGAAAGAAGAATCAAGAAGATCAAAAGGACATTTTTCAGTCAGAACATTTCAAAAGTGTCGCGAAACGGAACAGCGTCATGATTACGTGTTTCAAGGTGCGAAGTTGCTTGCAATATGTCTGCAAGCTGAGGGCTAAGCAATAATACCATAATGCCACCGATTAAAACTTAAGCTTTTTAATTGCTTGAATAAAAATGATTTTTTACAATAAGTGTTTTTTATAGTATTTTTTTATTTTTCAACAACTATTAAAGTAAATACCATACTCATTAACAAAGAAAATTGATTTTATTATGAAATTGAATATATTTTGAAAAATAGAAAATAATATCTGAATAAACATATGGTGAAAAATCATTTTTGTCCGCCCCCCACCCCCTTGAAAATTCGCCATTGCATGCACGTGAAGCAGACGTAATGTGGCCACTTCCAGCCCAGTCGACCTCGCACATGCGCACTTCGCCGCTGGGCCAACATGAAACTCTACGCCCGCTACATAAAAAACTTTACGCCCGCTATGTTCCATATACAGGGTGGACACGCTGGGGCTTACATACATGGCGAGTTGAATGCTAGCCGAATTGCACAGAAGCAGGGGAGAAGCCATTATACAGGGGTATTTTTATATTTCGCGCCTTTAAAGTTGCATTCGGAGCGGCCATTCGGCCAAAGCCGTGCATCTTCGGATCAAGTTTATGATAGTTTCCATGGTTGCATTTGAAACTTCAAACGGTTATGTTCAGATTCACCTGTTTTCCCTAATCGCTTTCAGTAAATGTAGGCAATGTTAATTTAAAGTTTACGCATTTAATATTTAATTCACTTTATTTAAAATATATCCTGTCTATTCATAACATACGTTTATTATGCAGTAAAAATAAGCATTAAACACCATTCACTCTTCGCCCACTGGAAGCACAGAATATTATTACTATTTTATAGTATTTGTCACTTAGCAGCCATTCTATAATGTTACTGGAACAGAAAAAAATGAAGTTTACTTCTCAGTTCACATGTCTCACTTCATTATAAATAGACACTTTTATTATTTGTAATTACTATATAACATAACCTATATTGTTTTGACACTTGTATCCGTTTGAAGTTTCGAACGCAACCATGGAAACTATTATAAACTTAATCCGAAGATGCACGGACTTGACCGAATGGCCGATCCGAATGAAACTTTGAAGGCGCGAAATATGAAAATACCCCTGTATAATGGCTTCTCCTCTGCTGTTGTGCAATTCAGGTAGCATTCAACTCGCCATGTATGTAAGCCCCAGCGTGTCCACCCTGTAGATTCTTATAGAAGTACGAGTACTATAGCAGTGGTCGGCAAAGTACTGCCGCGCGGCAGCCCTAGTTGCCACGGCGCGGCGGGTCGAGTCAAAATCTCGTGACTTATATATCGCTAATATAAGAATTTAAAACAAATATCATTTGCAACTTTTTATTCACATTGAGTATCCCGTCTAAGAATGAACCTCTGCCGAGGAAAGATAACCCATCTCAGGAAAAACGAAGCATTGGCGAACCAAGCGCGGCAGGCGAAAAAAATTTCTTGGGTCAAACCTGCCCTATACTGAAAAGTGGGCAAAAAGTTTGCCGACCACTGTTCTATAGGGCATAGGCATCTATATGCAATATAGCTTGACAAAAGACAATACTTTACGTATTGAGCTTTATTCTGTATGGTTCCATAAGTTATTTAATGGAGGGATCCCTTCCGTATTATGCAAAAAAAACTCAACAACAAAAAACAGCAAGATCGACTTTTAAATTAGTGATATTCGGATTCTACGTTAAAACTCCCATCAAAAGGTAACTGAGTAATCGCAATAGCTTTTTTATTACCATAGAAAGTTTTAAAAAATAAAAGACGTATAACGCCTGTGGACGGCTGCACTTCAAACGCATCAACTGTAAGTAGCAGTTAACAGGCGTTATAGGTCATATTTTTTTTAAACTTTTTACCATTGCAAAAAAAAATATTGCGATTGCACCATGATCTTTTAATGGGAATTTTAACGTAGAATCCGAATGTCACCAATTTGAAAGTTAATCTTGCCTTTTTTTTAGATCAAGTTGCACGATACGGAAAGGATCCCTACCGATAGAAATCTCAGAGTATATGCTAAAGATTCTCAAGCCTCTGAGAAGCTCTGAGAAATTCTCCGCAGGCACTCAGGTAGATATATTTGAAGGTCCAGGTAGCTCTTTTAAATGTTTTAAAGGCTTTTAAATATCCTTTCCGAAATTGAAATAGAAATACGATCATAAATAACAAGCAGAGAGGCTATCTCAATAGAGTAGCCGACACTTACTGGTCCTTTGTTAAGCTTTAGGACTGAAATTTAGAAATAGATTTTTTAAATTTCATAGTTATCATCCTAAAACATAATGATTCGAAATCTACGGGTTTCGATTATTCCAGATATCTAACTTTTTTTTAATGTTTAAAATTGGAATTCCCTACCGATAGAAATCTCAGAGTATTCCCAGGCGAAAAAGCCTAGCCGGATTGAGACTATATATAAGCAGGTTCGATTTGAATGATTTAATCACAGAGGTAGTCAGAGAGATTTGGGTCCTTTTAAAGGTTCTTTTAGAGGTCCTTTGAAGAGTGATGCGACTGTCATATAATGCTTCTCTTCTATTCGTCACGTACCGAGCGGGCAGAATTATTTACAGTAGTTGGCCGTCGCTAGCCCGACTCTCCCTTTAAAATTTTTCTTCAAATTATTGACACTTTTTTTTAATTAATGAATTTTATCATTGTATGCTTATTTATAATTATAACTTATATATTAATATACAATTTTCGAGTTGAATTAAAAAATGTCTTTTTTGGCGTATCTCATTCCATTTACGAGATTCGTTATATTCATTCCAATTTTAAATATCTAAAAAAAGTTCGATATCTGAAATAATCGAAACCCTATGATTCCGAATTATTATGTTTTGGGCTGTTAACTATGAAATTAAAAAATTCGTTTTCCCAATTTTAATCCGAAAGCTTGACAAAGGACCCTTCAGTGTCGGTTGCTCCATTGAGATAGCCTCTCTGCTTGTTATTTATGACCGTATTTTTATTTCAATTTCGGAAAGGACATTTTAAAACATTTAAAACATTTAAACGAGCCTTGAGAATCTTTAGCATATACTTAGAGATTTCTATTGGTAGTATCCTCATCTTTAGAAAATATCTATTCTTATCGTTACTTCCATCGCGTTGTCCCCCTTTCTTCCCAGGGTTACATGCGTTGTTTTTGGCGTTACCCACTCCCCTCAAATTGGTAACGTCGTTTATGCTCAGCCCCTACTTTATGTTTATTATAGCGACGTGAGAATACTGAAATTAATTCAATAATTTGAATCAACCCAAAAAAGTTGTAGTTTAAGTAATTTTTACATTTTCATTCATGAGAATGTAATGTAATCGTCCAATTTTGCGATCTCTGGTTTTTAACGGATCTTTACGTTTCGGTATGCACAAATATCGAAAATCATACAATTTTGTCGGTGTCGGTCTGCCTCTCTGTATGTCTGTACGTATCTGAATGTTGTAGCCAGGCTAACTTTTGAAGGATTTGTCCAATCGAGTCCGCATTTCATACACTTCTGAAGGTCCCCAAAATGAAGGTTAAGTTCGCTAATCAGACATTTCAAACCAAAATTTAAAAATTGAGAGCATTTTCAACATTTTAAAATAAGAGTTATAGACTTTTCAAACATTTGAAATTTATCAAAAAATAGAAAAAATTATTTTGTCATAGATCCAAAAATTTCATTCAAAGTTTTTACTAGATACCAAATATATTTCAAATCTATTCTAGCCGAATTTTTCGATTAGCCCAAAATTTAAAAAATTTCAGCATTTTTAAAAATTTTTCAATGTTTGATCATATTATAGAAATTTTGGTCAAAGTTTCTGATAGATGGTTAGAAAACTTGCAAATCATTCAAATAAAATTTTCAACTTCGATGAAAATTAGAAAAATTATATACTTTTGAAAATTTTGAAAATGTTCAGAAATATAGAAAAAAATATTTTTCGAAAGAATAGGAAATTTCATTTCAATTTATTACTATATAAAAAAATATATTTAGAAACCGTGTCAGTTAAATTTTTCGATTAGACCAAAATTCAAAAAGTTTGAGCTCTTTCAAAATTTGAATAAAAATTTTTTGATTTTTAGAAATTTTTGTCAAATTTTGTGTTACGCGTCAAAAAGGTTTGCAAATTATCCTAATGACATTTTTAAAATCGATAAAACTTCAAAAAATCATATGCTTTTCAACATTTTGAAAATTTTCAAAAAAAGGAACAAAAAATTTTTTAATACGTTAAGAAATATTAATCCAAATTTCTACTAGATATAAAATATATGTTTTTTGAAAATATTATGAATAAATTTCTTAATTAAATAAAAGTTCAAAAAGTTAGATCATTTTCAAAAATATGCAATTTTGGTTTTTTAAGAGATCCATAAGTTTAAGGCGTTGTTTTTAGTAGATTTTAATCAGATTTACAAATTATCTTGATGAAGTTTTTCAATTAAACACAAGTTATCGATCGCGAATTTCGTAATGAGAATGTAATAGTCAAAACCGTAGGTGCTTTGAGAACCTTCTTTAAAAACAAATCGAAAAAGATTTCAGTTTCAATTTATGGTTGTAATTCCTTGGAAGTTTAAACCACGGTTTTCGATTTAATTTATGATATTTACGATATTTGAAAAGATTTAGTGAAAGTGTACGCATGAAACGTACGAAAACGAGTGCGAAGCGCGAGAGCGTACCCGCGCGCCCCTGACGCGCTCAAACTTGGCGCGAAGCGCCACGCGCACGGCGCGCAATGGGGATGTACCCGCGTAGCTGGCATATTTTTTTTAACCCTACGGACATCAATTCACAATTAAAGAGCTGGCAAAAACACAGAGGTAATTTAAAAATAATATTTATAATTCAAAAAGTTTAAGCCTCGCGGACCTTTGTTTAATTGCTTATCAAAATTATGTAAGGGTACAAAACAATTCAAAATAAGTTGATTCCACTTTCATTCTTTAAGTTTTGATAATTAGAACTCCAACCATTTTAGTAAATGTACTAGGTTTTCGAATTTTATATTGTCAACGTGCAATATTCTAACCCGTCTTACACGAAAGTATGACAAAAGTCCTGCTTCCAAGGGTTTATTCATGATGTTTAAATTTCAAATATTGTATACTACCACTCGAGAAAATGTTCTTCTTTCTAGAAGAAAAATTAAAACGAATATTGAAATACTGAGATTAAAGATTTGATTATAAATTACATCTAAAATAAAATATTTAAAGGTCAAGTTGAATAAAAGATAACCTTAATATCTTAATAAACGAGGATTATAGGTTGTTTGCTAGATTATTATTTCTTTTTAATACCTTTAATTCTGGGCCAAATTTGCGGAATCTTATGGATGGAAATGGAAAAGAATGCCAATCGATGTAAGAAGGTTCGCCAGTTAAACCAAATCCTACGATTTCTCGATTTCCAATTTTTTTCTGATAAATTTCCTTCCGACTAAATGTTTCATGATGACATCCTCGCACGTTTAAAAGTTTTGCTGTGGACCCGAAATCCGGGGATTTTAAAGCCATACTTCTCCACAATGACATTTTTTTAATCTGCCAATTCCTTTTTCCAAACACCTAATAGCAACACGAAATTTGATTAAACCAAAGAAATCGAAACAAACGAAATATGCATAGATAAACAACTGAATCTCTACAAACTCAAATATAAATATTGAAATAAACAGGACACTTTTGCCAATACAGTAGACTCTACGACACTTCTCGTTTTCGAGGTTGTAGGGGAAGCGGACACGAAGTGTCAGAATACCCTCTCCCCTGCGACACGCGAGAGCCACGTGACGCACGCGCGAATTCAAACGCTCTCAAGCTCCGTACAGCTTTGTCAAGTATGTTCAGTGAAAGTAAACCTTCCCTTCAGTGACACCGATACGAAAATCTTTTTGTGGGGAAATTTATTTAATTATGAATTTCTTAAAATTCATAATTAAAATTTTGAAATTTCAATTCAATTGGATCTTGAATAAGATAATAATTGTTAATAGCAGAACGCAATCTTTTGAAATTTTAAGAATAATTAACGATGCAAAGTATGCAATTTTTTGAGTATCTTTTCTCCTTCTTGAATTTCTTTAAGGATACTTGATTTTGTTCCAGCAATGAGCCATTCACTTTTTTTACGTATTTTTGTTGGCGGCTCCTTTGAAATTCTTTTTTTTAATTCACAATATAGGTTAACGTATTTGGTAAACAGTTTAGAAAAACAAAAGGTATGCTGCCTTATTCGGTGTGAAATGAGGCAAGGAGTGGGGGCGAGCGAACGAAGGAGAAATCGGAAGACGAGAAGTGTGTTAGAGAGAAGTGGCGTAGAGTCTACTGTATTAATGTAAACCGTCCATTACTGGGACAACGTAAAAAGTATGTCCAATACTTGCACAATAATAAATATCGTTGAGTATCTTTTATATTCCAACATAAATTATAAAAGTTAAAATATTCTATTATTTTTGAAGTTCTTTTAAATTTGTTACCACTATTTATTTTTGTCCTGACAAGTTGTACATTTAGTAAAAAAGAATTAAAAATATTCCTCAAAATGTGTGAATGAACTGCTACAAAATTCGTCATTTTTTTTTTAATTTCAAAACTTTCCGTATACCCAGTGAGCACAAAAATTAAGGATGCTCTAGAGATGTCTTTGGGACATCCTTAGGCCGTCTTTTATAATATGTCTTTTGGACACCCTAGGGCGATGCTCTTAGGACGTCTAATGTCAGTACAAAAGATGTCTCGAGAACGTCCATGTATTTAAGACTTCTTTAGTTCATCTTTAGGACATTGGACGTCTTAGAGACGTTGCTTGGGCTGACATAAAACGTCCTAGGAACGCCCCAAGAAGATTCTTGGGATTTTGATAGTTTTGTGCCCACTGGGTAACTTTTACAGCATTGAATTTTTGAAATTTCCTACAGTAAAAGAAAAAGTAATGTTTGTTCATATCTTTAATACGTTTAAAAATAAAATTCATAACTTTATTAGCGACTTTCGGTAAGTTATGAATATTTTAATGTCTCGCATTTGGACAAATTTTTGGCGAAGTTGGCTAAGCCGGGACGAGCTGTCGCTGACTGTCTCAGTTTCGGACACTTGAATGTGAGTTGCGAAATTGCATTTCCATTACTGGGATGGTCACTTTCGCCGTGTTTTTAATTAAATATCAAAGTATTATGTTAGTGATATATTAAAAATATTGTTTATAAGACAAGCTCTTTCTGTTCAATTGATTATTTATTCTAAAAAAGTTGTTCTGAGCAGTTTATGGACACCTCCAATTCTAATCTCAAAGTTTTCCAACTCCTTAGGTAAGTAATGTTATATATAGTACCTAAAAAATTTATTTTTTTAATAAAAATTAGTAAGTATCCTAATAGCACGGAACATTCCGGGAACGTGTCTGGAACGTTCCGCAGGAACCTTTGGAATGTTCCAGTGGGATGTTGCAAGAATGTTCCCTGAGCATGTAAAATGTCCGCCGCTTGGGAACGTTCCACTGGGCCTGTGAGGAACCTTCCATTATTGTTGTTTTTATTAACAATTGTCTCGTAATCCGTAAGAGATAGGTAAAAATAGATCCATTCTAGAAATAATCAATTGAGATCGATAAGACACATTATAACTAATATCTCAATCGTTCCAAATCGTGTTTCTTGATTGTGCCAAAACGATTGGCAACGATTGAGCATTTTGCATTTCCAATTATTCCCAACCGGGTACTTGGAATTTGCCACGTAATGGCGGAATTTTTTTTGGCGGGAATTATTTAGACAGTTTTTTTAGTTTTTCGGAATTACAGTATTATTTTGTTATTTAAAAATTTCAAGCCGTTATCATTTGAATACAATTAAACAATTAAAAATTAATATTAGAGATAATTTTTTTTTCAGAAAGAGGTTTCAATTTTTCATTATTCGGAATTATTAACCCATAAATATATCTTATAACTTAAGACGTTTTTATTAATACAACTTTTTAAATTTTTAGTTTATTGAAATATAAGTACTCAAAATGATGGACAAAATTCATTTTAAATTGAACAGGGAATTTACATCAATGTCCTTGATATTATATTCGGTAATCCTTAGATTATGATTTCCCCTTTATCACTAATGATCGACGTAAAACCAACTTTTTATATTATTCTCAAGGTAGCCACTAAAATTGAAGACAAAATTTGGAATAATTTCATGGTTAAAAATTTTTTACACTCGTCAATAAAATTCAAAGTTTAAGTTTTTGAAGCTGAAAATTTTGTTATTTAAAGTATTTAAGACTAAGTTGCACATTAAACCAATGGAAGTGGAAGTTTTCTGATCACTAAGCGTGCTAAATATTTAATTAAAACATTTGAAACAGCGATTTCGAGTTTAAAAGTTTTTTTTATACATAAAGCATTTGAAATTGTACAATATGGATTCAGAAGCCTTTAACTTTTTTTGATTCAAAATTATGCCATGTGAAATTTAAGTATGAAAAATATAAATTTTCAATCTTGTTTCAACTTGATTTGAATTAGTAAAAATGCAGTCTTCAAAAATAGCATTTTAAAATTCGGGTTTCTAAACTGCTTACATTTAAACTTAATAATTTCTTAATTTTAG
The DNA here is from genome assembly GCF_010883055.1 of Belonocnema kinseyi. Classification (NCBI taxonomy): domain Eukaryota; kingdom Metazoa; phylum Arthropoda; class Insecta; order Hymenoptera; family Cynipidae; genus Belonocnema; species Belonocnema kinseyi. The sequence goes on along the minus strand of NC_046660.1, from coordinate 113,562,596 downwards.
CATTTCAAACTCAAAGTTTAAAACATTTCGTAAATTCAAAATTAAACCCTCATTCTTTGATATGGTAAAAGGTCGAGAAACGTCCATACGCTTACATAAGATTTAATGAAATTATGAGGATGACAACTGGATATAAGGACCAAAAATAAACTTTTTTTAGACTATTAAATAAAAAATTTGAACAATATTACAGAAATATGTGGCCATTAATCACAATGTTTCAAGAAGGAGAAAATATTAAAAATTTATGTGCTTATGGAAGGGAAACCATTTTTTTTATGAATTCCGCACATATTCAATTTAATTTTGAACTAAATGAAACCTAAATCAATCTAATAATATAAAATTAATAATTTCAAACCTTGAAAATAGAAATACTTTCAAACCAAATTATTTGAAATATTCAAAATTTAATATTTGAAATATTTAAAACTAGAATTTTCAAGAATTTTTAATCAAACTTATTTATAAATTCAAAATTGTTATATTGAAAGAAACTTAAAAGGATTGGATTAATTTTTCTACTAAAAATTTAATGAGTTACCTATAATTTATTTAGTCTGCGTTTCAAAATATTGGCACCATCCTACCTTCTATAATGTTTCGAATCGTTTTCAATTAGGTATCCCTTATTCTGAGTTAGGGGTTAAGTTTTCACGGCAGCATTTTGATTTTGCAATTTATTATGCACATGCGGTTTTTTATTCAGTCAAACAAAGAAATTTCAAGAATATGAATTTAAGAAGCAGTAAATAAATGTTTCACAATAATATACCGGCTAAATCAAACTACCTACTTGATAATCATACTACATCACTGTCACATCGTTAAACGGTATGATTTTTATATGTTGTTAATCCATATACTTTCAACTTTTTATTCGGTATACCGCCTAAACATTATATTTTTTATACTTAAAACTTTTGTGAAATTAATAAAAATTTAATATCAAGCTAATAAACGCGTGCGCGTCATTTGTGTTACAGACGAAAACTGCAGAGGGCGTATTGCAAGCAAGTGCATTTACTCAATTTAATCCGATTGGGAACGATTGACACAATTAGCAACAAACTAAAGCGATTCAACTTTTGATTACTCTTAATCGTTATTAATCGTGTCCAATCGATTATTTCTAGGAGGGAACGGAATGTATTTCACATGTTATTAACCCATATACTTTTAAATTTTCATTCGGTATACCGGCTAAACATTATATTTTGCTGCATTTAAAACTTTTTTTAAATTTCTAAAAAATTAATATCTAACAAATAAACACGTGCGCGTCATATGTGTTACAAACGAAAACTGCAGAGGGTGTATTACAGGCAAGTGAATTTACTCAATTCAGTCTTATTGATTACTCTTATTGATTTTGATTACTCTTAATCGTTATTAATCGTGTCCAATCAAGTATTTCTTGGAGGGATGTCATTTTTTAGTTTTGAGCACCGAATATACTATATTGTAATATAGTATCTACATCATAAACTGACATTTATTTTGACCTATCACTTACGGTTTATCGGATATTCATTAATAATAATAACAATAACGATAATTTATTCTTTGAAAGTTCCCATGGAATGTTCCTGGAATGTTCCCAAGTGGCGGACATTTTACACGGTCAGGGAACGTTCCTGGAACGTTCCGAAGGTTCCCACAGAACGCTCCAGGCACTTTCCTGGAACGTTCCGTGCTATTAGGTTATGCATTAAAATGTAATATTATAGATTTGTATGAAATATTAATAAAGTTAATATTATCGATTTACTTTTTAAGACAAATTGAGTAAATTAACTTTTCTGTTGAAAATTTATATTGCATATTAATTTTTTTTTATTTCTTGACTGAAAAATGTTTTTTGATTAACATTTTAAATCTTTTCTTAAAAATTCGTATATTTGGTTCGAAAACGTATCTTTTTAATTATAAATTCATCTTCCCAGGAAAAAAAAATCCATTGAAAAGACGACTCTGTGAATTGCGTATGTATCATTTGCAGATTGAGAAAGTTAAAACAGAATCGGTTTGCGACTATGTGAATCGGTTATTTTCTCAAGCAGCTTCAAATCTGCCATGTACTGCAATGACCATTTCAAGCAAGGTTATATTGAATCGTTTTCCTTCTTTTTGAATGAGACCAACTTTGTTGGAATTAAGCTGCCATATTTCACACTATTTTTGAAATTTATAAATTATCGAATGATTAAAAGAAATCATGCGCAGGTCTACTAGATTCCTTTTGCTATTTCAGTTATTAGTATTTTACGGCATATAAGTTAGTCAACAAAATTATAATGACTAAAAGTCTTTAAAAAAAACGGCAATTCAAAAACCTTCGAAACCCATTTAACAGCAGTGAATGGATTTTTGTTTCCTGGGTTTCTTCAACAAAAATGCAACTGTGGTTGAAAATTAATCTGTTTAGGTTGAGTCTTCAGCAACTTCATTGGTAATTAGTTTTTTTTTAACTAAGCCGACTGCTTTCAATATATAATTAAAATCTTTTTTGGTTGAAATATCAACTATTATATTTTTTTATCACAATTTACCTTCTTTGGGTAACTCAGTACTTCAATTTTCTAAAAAATTCTTGAATTTAAAAGAAGACTAATTTTCTACCAAAAAAAAATTAATTCTTATGAAAAAATATAATAGTTTATATTTGAAACCAAACATGTTTTAATTACAGATTAAACTTTACATGATTTTTTAACTAAATAAGATTTTTTAGTGAAAAAGAAAAATATTTCAACCAAATTGTTGAAGTTTCTACCATAATAATATAATTTTCAAAAAAACAGTTGCATTTTTCTACAACATTGTAATTTATAATTAAAATGATAAATTTCCCAACCAAAAAGACGAATTTTCGACAAAATAGTTGAAATATTAATCAAAACAGATTTTTTAGTCAATAAAATTTTCAACCAAATAATAAAATTTGTAACTAAAAAATAATTTAAATTGTTTCTATACTGGTTTCAATTCATGTATTAACTTGAATTAAGATGAATTCTAATTCAAAATTTTCCACTAAACAGTTTACTTTGCAAGTAAATCGATAATATTAATCTATAATATTAAATTTTAGTGCATACCCTACCGAAAAGAATTTTTGAGTATATACTAAAAATTCTTTAGGTCAAAGAAGCTCCGAGAAATTCTCCGCAGGCACTCAGGTAGATATTTTTAAAGGTCCATGAAGCTCGTTTAAATGGTCTGAAGGCTTTAAAATATCCTTTCCGAAATTGAAATAAGAATACGATCATAAATAACAAGCAGAGAGGCTATCAATAGAGTAGCCGACACTCAAGGGTCCTTTGTTAAGCTTTAGGATTGAAATTTAGAAGTAGATTTTTTTTAATATCATAGTTAATAGCCTTAAACATAATAATTCGGAATCTACGGGTTTCGATTACTTCAGATATCTAACTTTTTTTTAATGCTTAAAATTGGAATTAATAGAACGTTTCTCGTAAATGGAATGAGATACGCCAAAAAAGACAACATTTTTGAATTCAACTAGAAAATTGTATATCAGTATATAAGTTATAATTATAAATAAGTATAATGAGAAAATTCATCAATTAAAAAAAAAGTGTTAATAATTTGAAGAGAAATTTAAAAAGGGAGAGCGGATTAGCCACGACCAACTACTGTAAATAAATCTGCCCGCTCGGTACGTGACGAATAGAAAAGGAACATTATATTACCTTCGCACCACTCTTAAATGGACCACTAAAATGATTTTGGAAAGGACCCAAATCTCTCAAACTATCTCCGAGACTATTTTGTTTCAAATCGACTTTGTTTATAGACTCAAATGGGCCAGGCTATTTCGCTAAAGAAAACTCAGAGATTTCTTTCGGTAGGGTAATCACAATCCATTCTTGCTTTCTAATGTATTCTGTAATAAATTATAAGTAAATTGTGCCATTTTATTTTGATAAACTCCATTGGATTTTCCTTGTCCCAGTATTGGTTTCTTCGGCGCCCCACTTTAGGATATGCCCCAAAATTCGTGTTCCACACGGAGAAAAATGGATGTTCAAACGTAACATCTAGGTGTGCAGGGTTAACATATTATATACCTAACTATAGGACAACAATCTAGATGTTCAAAGTTAGCATCCGTAGATCTTAAAAAGTGAAATGTTACCCTCTAACATCCAAAATGTTCAACTGAAAAAGCCGAAATATTGCATAAATGGTTATGTCAAATAACGTCTGTAAATATTTGAGGAGTTTACTTATTAATGGTCATTTAAGGGCATGTGACACAGCTAAATACCTATATTACCGACCTCACTTTTTCCGTTCACTGAATGTTTTTTTGAACTTAAGAACTTTTTTTGTAAATAAAAT
>NC_046660.1:113556707-113558128 GCF_010883055.1 Belonocnema kinseyi | reverse complement strand
AGAGCCTTGTCTAGTGGCCGCCAGGTTTCGTATTTTCGTGTACAACGTTACCGGCTGATGCCGTTGGAATTGATTGTTGAAATATGTTTTTTTACATCTTTTATTATTAAGCTTTGTACTTAAACGTACTTTATTGTACTCTAATAAATCTTTCAAAGTTTCAGCTCGATATCTTATTTACAAAAAAAGTTCTTAGGTTCAAAAAAACATTCAGTGAACCGAAAAAGTGAGGTCGGTAATATAGGTATTTAGCTGTGTCACATGCCCTTAAGCAAAGATATTATAAGCCTAGATGCGGCACGTGTATAGTTCGAAGAACTAATTGTAGACGGCGCTCCCGGCGAAAATTGCCCGATCCCCTCATGCCTCTCAACCCGAAAATCGCACCCATCAACTACTTTCCCCCTGCAATCTTCACCCGTCGAACAAGTAATAAATATTTTTAGCTGACATCTTTTATGGAAAAAATTAGTCTTTTGCAATTAAAATTTACTGTCTATGAATGATACTCGTATTATTTTGTTGTTTTGAAAAAAAGCGGTAGAAATTCTACTAAATGAAACTACACGTTTGAAGACATTAAAAAGTTTTAATTAATAAACATATTGAGTTGAAATTTTAAATAATTAATTTTTTAAATAAATATGATCGTACAGCGTTCTCGCATGTATAATTAGCGATTTGGAGTTTTTAGATGTAGAGTTAAATTTTATAGGAATGCCGCCTCCCTCACGATTATTAATTAAAGTAAACAATAATTCGTAAATTTCTATGTTTGTGTAATTAATTATGAATTAAATAAATTATAATGAACCGATAAAATTATATTTTTTATTTTATTTGTTTATATAATACTTTATAGAAATTTATGTATCTTACTATGTATGTAAATTATGTCCCGATTTTTTAAATTGAGAACCCCATAATTTCAAAATTCAACAAATGTATTTTTGAATTTTACTCGAGTGGTTGATCAGAATAATTAAATATTTTGTCTAACATTTCTCAATTTAAACTAAAAGCTCAGAAATTATTGGAAAGTTTCAAACACATTTATATCTTAATTGTTAGTTTGTAATAAAATAATCCGTAAATGAACTATTTATTGTTGCGGGCACATTCTCACCGTGCGCTGTGCCCGTGGCTCGCAAGTTTGAGCGCGTCTGGGGCGTGCGTCTTTTGATTCCCGCGATTCCCGTTCAGATATTTATTCTTTACATTTAGAATGCTTGAATGAAACTTTATCAAAAACATCCCTTTAGATCGCTGTATTTATATGCGTGTTCATATTCTGAATTTATTGCTTAAATAAGTATAGTTACAGTCTGTCAAGTTAAAGCGTGGGTGGCTTTACTCGCAGTCGGTAAGGTGTATCGACATGATTTTGGTGTCAAAACATTAAGAAGAGCTCCCTCTTTCAT
>NC_046660.1:113553121-113556607 GCF_010883055.1 Belonocnema kinseyi | reverse complement strand
CAGTTGTAAATTTATATTTTCTGAACCACCTTAAAATAAACTTAAAAAATACAATCCTTTTTTAGACATTTTTCTCTATCTCGCGTTGTTATGCTAATAATAGGATTTTGGTTTTCATATTATTTTTTATACATGTAAAAAGCAAAATATTCTACAAGTCTTCTTTTAGATTTTTCACGTATCTTGCGTCTTTTAGCGTAATATTGGAATTTTCGATTATCTGCATATATTACTTACGATAAAACAAAATTACGAGTCCTATTGAAAAGTGGTTTAAAGAAATTTTGTAGGATTTCTCAAAACCTGTCATTTCTCTTTGAGACTTTTTGTCGTATTTTGCGTCATTTGGTTTTTCCACAAATTTTTCATTTTTATGATAAAAACCAAAACTGCGTGTCAGGTCAAAAAGTAATTCATAACAAATTCGTAGCTATTTTTCGGGTAAATAATTTTTGTTAAATCATTTTTTTTCGCAACTTGTATCATTTTTTCATGACGTTTTTTTTTTTATATGTTCAATGTTATTTTTCGCGAATAAAACAAAAGGTACGCCTCCTATCAAGAAGTTATTATTAACGAATTTATAGATCTTTTTTGAGACAACAATTTTTGTCGATTCATCTTCTTTTGTATCCTGCATAGTTTGACCATAAAATGGGATTTTTCATATCTCATTATTTTTTGTGCAATAAAAAGTAGAATTTTCAATTTTACAAGAAAATCCAAAAATTTTGTATGGTAATCTTGTAGGGCTTTTAAAAAGAAATTTTTTTTTTACTTCTTTCATATCGTACGTTGTTTGGCTTATAATTTTGATTTTCGATTGATATCAAAAATTTTGAAAATGCTATTACTCTGAGCATTTTTTTGTATAAAAAAAGGTCATCAGAATAAATTGTTTGGCCTTCTGAGAACTATTAATATCCGTAAATAAAAATTTTAAGTATACAAAAATGTTCCCAAAATTTGCATTTTTATCCAAAATGGCTGTTAACTAACTCGTCCTTTCTTTCCAGACTTGTCGGACCTTTCTTTTCTTATCCTTTCTCAATCATAAATGATGAGAATGAGAAAAATTAGAAGCCCTTTAATTTTTGTTATTAATTTCAGTTTTTAAATCATTTGAATTCTTCAAAGTAAAGCGCTGTTACTTTTCTCTATAATATTGATATTTTATCCAATATCAATAAAATTGAAAATAAAGTTTCTTATGTCTAGTCTCAATATACTTCTTCTCTGTCATTCTTTTAATTGTTGTAATTTCGTTTTCTGAGTCTTGTCGATTTTTCGTTGTGTATTTTTATGCTAAACAAATTTTAAACTATAAATTATAAGGATAATTTCATTAAATACAAAAATCGAAACTTTAAGTGGTCGTCAGTAAACTGCATGACCAATTTCATGGGGGGGGGGGTCATGCTAAAAACTATGGTTCGAACAGGGGTTGGGGGTCAGTGGAAGAAAACTTACGAACGTATATAACATTTAGTATGTTTCCTTATTATTAATATATAAAGAATTGTTCTTTTTTCTCTGTTTTTAAGAAACCCCCTTTTCTCGTTTTTTTCGCTTAAATCCTTTTTGATAGAAAGTCTACTATTATATTTGTGGTTCGGAATTCAACACGTTCGGTTAAAAATTCTAGTATTCAGTTGCAAATTTTATTATTCTGTAAAAAATTCAACTATTTTGTTAAAAAGTCATCTTGTTTCGTTAGGAATTCAGAATCTTGGTTAAAAGTTAATCTACTTTGTGAAAATGTATTCTTTTGGTTTTAGATTCATCTCTTTGGTCGAAAATGTAACTATTCTATGTTTAGAAAATTAATCTTCTGCGGATAAAAAGTCATTTTTAGGCTGAACTCTTTTGTTAATCATGTAACTATTTTGTTGAAAATTTGTTTTTTTAAATAAGAATTAATTTTTCTTAACTAACAAGGTAAACATTTCATTTTTGATTTAAATTGATATTTTTATTAAAAATTAATATTTTCTAGTTTAAAATTGCTCCTCCCGGCTTTAAAATTCAAAATTTTTGTTAAAAATTAATATATTTTGTTGAAATCTCGGCTTATTTTGGTAGATCATTAATACAATGCTGAAAAATTCATTTCTTTAGTTAAAAATTTAACTATTTTTTTCGCAATTTATCTTCTTTAATTGAAAATTAAATGACGTGGTTAAAAGTTGAACTTTATCATTAAAGGTTCATATTTTTAGACTCGCCTTGATCGTTGGGGTTGACTCTTTTGTTAAAAATTTAATTTCTCGATTTAGTTGAAAATTAATCTTTTTTTAACATGTAACAATTTTCTTTTCATTTTGGGTTTTTTGTTTTGCTCCAAATTAATTTTTTACCTGAAAATATGCAAATTTTATATTTTTTTAGAAATTTATACCGTATAAGTTTAAAATTTAATTACTTTTTAGAACATTCTTTTGTTTTGTTGAAAATTCATCTTTTTGGTCAAAAATTAGTTTTCTTGATTTTTTTTACATCGTCTTTTTATTAAAAATGCAATTGTTAAGTTCTAAATTAGTATGTTTTGATTAATGATTTAACAATATTATTGAATTATTTTAATTCTTTGGAATTCTTTCCTTTTCCATTTTTTTGGTAATAGCCTTAGTTGCTGAGATGCACCCCTAAACACCTTATATTTCTTTAGATTTTTTTTGGATTCTTCGATTCTATGAATTATTTTTATAAACTATTTGGATTTCTTTGCAGTTGTGAATTCTGATCAGCATAAGAATTTCAAGTGGTTAACAAAATATAAGGAAAAAGATTATACGTTTCAAACAATCCAGAAACAAAAACAAACAAAAAACAGAATTTTAATATAATTTTGATGAATAATTAAATGAGTAGTGAAAACCTTAAATTTTTCCTCGGAATTAAATGTAAATTGTCAATTCGACACTACAGAGAAGTGTAAATATTACTTCAGTTATACCTTAATTATGCGAAAAATTAATAAAATATTTTAGGATTTAAAAATACATGTAGGATAAATTTATACAGTGTAGTATTCGAACCTTCAATTCACTATTTTTTTAAAAATTATATTTTTTTAAATAATGTTTGAAATTTCGCTACAATTCTAAAATATGACAAGAATTTTTTTAAACTTATTTATATAGTATTTCGAAAATTCTTCTTTTAAAAGAAACCAGACGGGGAATTAATTTAACTTTTTCATTTAACTAAATTCTGAATTAATTTAAAATTAATTTACTTTTTAAATTTATTTACTATCTCGAAAATGTCCCTTTTTTAAAAAGAAACCGTAAAAGAAATTAATTAATTTTAACATAATAATAAATATAATAATTTTATGCCCTCATTAATTTTAGTATTTTCAGCGTGCATAGACAGCCCCAAGTCAGCTATAGATATGGCTGGCGAAGGCAAGCGCGAGAATCGAGAAACAAAAAATCACCGGCACATTCGGTTTGGCTTTCGCCTTGGCACCACCCCTCCCGT
>NC_046660.1:113545927-113553021 GCF_010883055.1 Belonocnema kinseyi | reverse complement strand
TCCTCCCGTGCCGCATCTATGCTTATAATATCTTTGATTTAAGGTGTGACGTCCAACTCGGATGTCGACAATTTATAATTTAATTTTGATAGTCAATAAGGAAGAATTTAACGTTACCTATGTCGCGGTAAATTTAAAATATTGTTAATTTCTTTTCTATATTGTTCACTATTCGAGTTCGTTGCTGTCTTAGAACATAAGTTGTTCCCCTGGAAATGATACAAAGGAAAAACAAAGGGTTCACACAAATAAAACACTTGTTAATTTCACTTTTGGGAACACTGGTTGTATTTCGCTTGCACAAGTTAGGTTGCAATGAATTAAATTTCGACGATTCACAATTTCACATGCTATCCATATTTAGAGTCACACACTCACGATGTTTAAACGACAAACCGAAATTAGTTTTATTATTTTATTATCTGTCTCTTTTTTATATTCTCGAAATTGAGTTTTTAAAGGTCACAATAATAATTGTAAAAATATGGAAATGCGAGTTTAGACTCAAGATGGTTTTTGCGCACGTCCGAAATCGATTTTTTTTCCGAGAGAAAAATCTAGATCTGTCGAAAGAACGGCGCGGAGCTGGTTTTATATGGCTAGGCCACGCCTAGAAAAAATTGGGTCATCCTATCATGGATCCTAAAATTGAATTTAGTCCAGAACTAAGCCAAACGCAATTTAGGAAGGAAAGTTTGCCCACGCCCTTATTACGCAAGAAAACCGGTTTAAAATGGGTATGCATGCGAGGGGATAATAGTGTAGAAAAGAAGAGTTTCCAGGAAAAACGATAAAAATCTTATTTGGACCACCCTTTGTAAAGTGATTTTAAAAGGGCAATTGGGCAGGTCAATTTTGGTTTGACATTTGGCTTTGAGATGTCGATTTGTTGGGGCGTAAGTGGAGACGTTCCCTAAGTCATAAATAGGGGAATATGAGCGCTGTTGTCCGATATCTGGTGACTCGATTTTATGCTGTTTACTACATGTGTTTTGTAGACAATAGGATCTTTTTTTTGTTCCTTCGATTTATGAGGAAGGACCTGGGGCCTTCATAAAAAATGCCATAAAAAAGGGGTTCAAGTTACGTTTTATAGCTTAGGATCTTGGGAAAATGGTCTTTTCAACTATACGTGCTTGTATCTTAATATCTTCAGAAGTCCTGTGATTTAGGTTTCTTTAAGTGTTTACTTACAGAGATCGAAAAAAAGGAAAAGGAAAGAGGCAATTTACCACTTTGGGAATTTGGCTTCTAAGTTTTCACACATCTGGAAATGTATTTCGTGGGAATTTGATTTTAATGCATATTCTATTTTTGGTAAAAGGTTTTTCTTTTATTTAGGCATAAGTGTCCTTGCGAACATAAATATTTATGATTATGGGATCCTCTTTTGCTTTCTTTTCCAATTTACGTTTTATTTGTTTAATTTATTCATTGTGTTTTCATTTTACTATTTTCATACCGTTATTTTGTATTTTGGAGGTAGACCGTGCTGTCACCTGTTTCTAATGTGAGTTTTTGAATTTTGCCTCTATGCCATGGTCGGTACGATGCGTTATCTGGGGTCGGTATTGCAGACATTTGTCTTGCCTTTTCGTTCATGACCTAGTTTGTAGCTCGGGTCGGTGACCTCGATCTTCGAAATGTAGGTCAGTAGTGCTCTGCAAGTTTCACCTACATTTAATTACTTTGTTTTGTGACAGGTGAATTTTCGTAGATTTTTTAGCGTGAGAGAGAGAGAGTGAGGATTATCTAAATACTATGAACGAGAGGACGATGTAATTATGAGTAAGTATCGATTTTTGTTATAATATTAGCATAATTAAGATGTTTGACAGGTTATCTTTCGTGCCCTCTGAGCATCCCCCACTTGTTTTGCTGAATGTGAGGTTATGCACACTATATTATTTAATGATTTTTTGTTTGTTTTCCTCTTATATTTCTATTTGTTTCGGTCTAATTAAATGTAGTTTCCTAGTTTTAGTAATGTATGTATGACAGACCTGAGGATGAGTATAAGTTACATTAGATTGATTTTAATGTTGTAATCTTGTAATTCTACCACTTTTAGACTGACAATATAGCAAGCCTTTCTAGAAGTACAGGTTTTGCTTGTGAATCTGTGACTTTCAGAGTAGGTAATAAATGGACCAATTTTCAGAGTATTGAATTTGTTCACGCTGACAAAAGTACAGAAACTGTTAAAAATTCCTTTTTTTTCAACGTAATCTCACGTCTTTAAATTTGATAATTCACAACGCGGCGTACTTGTACGGCTCTGAATGTACACTGTTAAAAATAATACTAAATTCAATATACCCATGTGTATCAAAATTTATATATCAAGTATATGAAATCGTCATTAATGGCGACTATATTAAATTTCATATACATTCATGTTAATCACATACAAGAAAAATCAGATAATTCCATTTTTCACAAATCCAAAATAAGTTTAGCAGTAATTTTAGATTGTAAATAATAAAATAGGATACCTTCTTTCTGTTGATCAGAAATAAACTTGGATTTCAAGTCAAATGGTTAAGACGATTTAAAGAAATTAAAGCACGTTGAGTTTTCACGCACATTGCTATACTGACCTGTATATTAAATTTAATACATATGTATATCAGACTCACTACACCAATGTATGTTACATTTCAGTAGCGTCAGTGCATATTTGCTTCACTCGCATGTATATTAAACCTCGTACAGATTTTTCCAACAGTGTAGTACAAGTTCAAGTAATTGTAAAGTTTTAAAGTTGTGGAAAATAATTAAAACTTGTGAAAATAAAATTATGTGTAAAAACGCCGTATTTCAGAACGGTATAAATGATAGAAAAGTTTCTTTGCAAAAATTTAAAAAAAAATGTTAAACAAGAAGTATCTTTTTTTTTTTAATTTAAAAAACTGCTTTGTATTCCTTATTTGAACGGGAAATTTACAATTTCTAGTCAAATTGCCATTTTTCACATTTCTCATGTAGATGCTAAAATTAACAAGTTGAATAAATCAGGAATGCTTTTTGTTTAGAATACCATCACCTCAAAATTCATAATGCATTTGTAATTTTATTGAATCTGCGTAGAAACTTAAATACCCTAAAAGTTAATTTCCATAATGAAAGTGGATATTCAACATTGTCGATGAAAACGTTACTTTGGGAGTATCAAAAATGTTTGTTATGTTTAGGGTTGGGGACAAGGAATAAGATGTTATTCGATGAGAACAATTCATCGAGCTTGAAAAAATAAAAGAAATGAGATTATATAAATTTTACAACCGAAAAGGTAAAATAATTTTATTTTGTTATTTTTAAAATAATAAAAGGAATTTTAATCTCATTTCTTCGAGCTTGATTTATTGTTCGACAGTATTATTGTTTTTTTCTTATTTTGATTATATTTTTGGAAATCTCTCCCACAGTTTCTTTCAATGGTACATACATTGTTTTTATAGATAACATACATAATTCATTTATGATAACCATTCGCATGCAACACATACACACACATACGCATACACGGGGAGAATTTTTTTTGTTTTTTCAGAAGACACTGGCAGAAACACACTGTTTTTCTGTTTCTTTTCTAAGAACTTGTTCTTTTTTTAGATTTTGTTTTCGTCAAATGTCCCTTTGTTCGTCTGCTTCCATTTCAACTTCGAAGAACCCATCGTCGTCAGCTACTTGGGGAATGTAGGCAGCATCACGAAGAAAGTCTAAGGTTTTTTCTGCCATGAAGGAGCCTCCCAGGTAATAGGTGAGGGTACCTTCTGGAAGTCCTCCTATCATCCCATCGTATAATCCGGCTGCATCATTAAAGATAAAGGCTGCTGGTTGATCTGTTGAACCGTCGAACGGGACCAGCTGCCTAGGTTCGCCATCGCCCACCAGGACGTTCTCGCACAATGCGACATGGAAAAAGCATGATGGTGGTGGTCCCTCACCTTCCTCGGTCATCTCCGAAGCAAGGACGTGGTAAGCTCTTGTTGCATCTACACTGGTTATATATTCCAGTTTGATAAATCGCGAATTTTTCAAAAATTGTTCGAACCCAATAGAAGCCTGAGAACATTCGACACATGCTCCCAGATGTTCGAAGGAAAAGCACTCATCACTACACAAGGGACATTTTTTTGGCTTGCAGGGACTTCTTTCCACTGCTACGTGGATTTCTAAGGGAAGAAACCGTCTCCTCAGGGATCCTCCAGTTTTCTGGCAGTTATGGCAATGCCATTCTGCTGCGTTGCCCTGGTTCACATAAACAAGGCCATGAGCATGCACATAGTGTGATTCCGGTCCGAAGAGTTCATCATCTTCGAAGGGAATAGTAGCTGACAGCCACTCTAGATGAGCTGCGTCCAGAGTTCGTAAGATTTCAGCATTTATTCCCGGTAGTATCAAATGTCCTCTTCTTTCCTCTTCTATCCGTAGGTTGTCTTTTTAAAATGAGGATGGATCCTTTGAGTTGTAGTCTTGGAGGCTGCTGATTTCGTGAAAGGGTGGACGGATTTTTACGAGCGCATTTTCTTCCTTGAGGAAAGGGGACTTTCCGGCCCTTTTCCCCTGTTTCAAATTTCCGAGTAGTGACTGACCAAAGGGAAAAATCTCCCCGCCACTGGTACTGTCTTTCGATACTCTTCTCTCCTCGAATTCTCTCTCTCTCTCTCTCTTTTCTCTGTCTCACTCGCTCTTGCCTATTTCTATTAGAATTTGTAGACCCGATGAATTATTTTGACCAGTCTGAATTTTGAGTTTACATTAAATAAATTTACATTATTTTGTAATAATTTGTTATAAATTTTGAATTAATTTTCTTTTTGTTTGTTTGTTATAATTAGAGAGTAATACAATTTTCCTTAAATTTTAAATTTGGAATAAAGGGTAATAACAGAATTTTTAGTATTTTTTTTTTGAAGAGAGAGTAATAAAATAAAAATTTTTAAGAAAAGGATTAAAATTCTGGACATTGTAAAATGAAGAAAATTCTTAACACCTTTTTGAAGAGAAGTAATGAAATTTTGAATAATAAAAGTGGTAGAAATTTTAAACAATTTTTGGAAATAAAATAAAATTTGAAATTTTTGAAGAAAAATAATAGGAATAAGAATTTTGAAATACTAAAAATCCGAAATTAGCTTTAAGATTAATGAGACTAGTAGAATTACTTTAAATTACATAAGGGTGCTTTTTGAACTTATTTTTTTATTTTTATATAATTAGATCAACTTAAAATCTCAACAACAAAAAATTTACAATGTTCCAAAGGTTTAAATCTCAAAAGACTGGTCCAGATAATACGCAGAGTTTTTTACAATAAGTTTTGAGTCCCTTGTTCTCAAAGGTGTAGTTGGCAATATTAATTTATTTACGTAGACCAATTTTGTCCTCGTCAGCGATATTCTAATTAGTTCATTAGTATTTTCGACAAGTTTTTCTATTATATAAGGACCAGTATAATGTTGATCCAGTTTTGAATTTCTGGGTTCCTTAATTAAATTTACAGAAGCTCCATTTTTAAAATTCTTTGGATTCGCTTTTTCGTCGTAGTATTTTTTACTCCTATTTTCGCTTTTTCTAGTCTCTCAAAGGCAAAGGATTGGACATTTACTAATTTTTAAAATAAACTCCTAAGATATTGAATAAAAGTGGGTGGACGTGCATTTTCTGTAAAACTGTTTGGGAAGTTCGCTTCTCTCCCAAAAACTAGGGTTTACGGTGCAAAACCGGTTGATTCGTGAACTTGCGTATTATACGAAAATATTGCATAACGAACCACAAATCCAAATTTTGTTTATTTCCAAATTGTCTGAGATACTCAACAAGTGTATGGTGACTTCGTTCAAGTGATCCGAGAGATTGTGGGTGGAACGCAGTAGATCGGATTTGTTTGATCTTAAATATTTTGCAAAATACGTTCATTATTTTGCTCGTAAATTGGGTTCCTTGATCGGTATGAATTGCTTTTGGGCAACCATATCGAGAAATGAATTGCTCCGCCAATGCATGTGCAACGTGCACTGCATCCATTTTGGGAAGTGGTATGGCCTCAGAAAATTTTGAAAAATTAACCTGAATCGTGAGGATATATTTGCTACCTCGAACGGTATTTGGTAACGGTCCCATTATATCGATCTGAATTTTCTCAAATGGTTCCTTTGGCGTATCGGTAATTTGCATAGGTTGGCTTGTTTTTATCCGAATTAATTTATTCAATTGACAATTTTTACAAAGATTGAGTTGATTTTGTATATCAATTTTCAAGTTCTTCCAATAATATTTTTCCCGGATTCGCCAATAGGTGTTAGAGATTCCCTTGTGTCCCCCTACAGTGGACTCATGGAATTCTCTTATAATTCCTTCGCGATCTGACCTTTTTGGGAATATAATTTCGCCAGAACAGACCTTGATTCGGATTCCGCTTTTTGCGAAATTTTGTCTCAAAATCTGTTCGGTTGTGGGCCAAGATAAGTCATCGAGACCATTTCCTATACTTGATATTTTTATTTTGTCTACTTTTAATGTTTCCATAGCTTTTTTCAGGGCTTGAATACCTCTAAAAAATATTTATAAATATTTTATCACTGTCTTTATTTTTACTACAATATTAAAGATATAACGTCCGCCTACTTTAAACACAGTCCTCTCACCAAGGACGAGTTTCTGAGCTTTTAAATCATTTTCGACTATCATCTTATTTTTTATTAACTCCTGACTGATGGGAGAATTTAGGTTACAATCCACCGAGATAAAGTGGGCTACATGTCCATTTCCTATAAAAATTTTATCTTTAGTATATTCCAAGCATCCATCTATTACAACAAATACATTTTTAAACATTTGGGCTTCACTATCCTTTTCTGGTTCTGTCTCCATATTTTCACATTTCGAGAGTACGCTACCTTCGTCGGAACGAGAGGCGAGGTCAAAATTATCCTAA
This sequence comes from Belonocnema kinseyi, assembly GCF_010883055.1. Taxonomy (NCBI): domain Eukaryota; kingdom Metazoa; phylum Arthropoda; class Insecta; order Hymenoptera; family Cynipidae; genus Belonocnema; species Belonocnema kinseyi. Next base: position 113,546,078 of record NC_046660.1, on the reverse strand, counting down.
TCTTCCTTGCGTGGTAAAACCCGCGTCTTTGTTGCGAGATAAGCCTCGCCTTCCATGCTACCGGTACTCTCCTCCCTCATCCCACTCGGAGTTAGCTGTGAAATGGTACACAATTTGCCTACCGTATCTTTTGGGTTCCCTAAATCTGGTA
>NC_046660.1:113523346-113545827 GCF_010883055.1 Belonocnema kinseyi | reverse complement strand
GTATCCCCCCAGTGCGTGGGCCATTCAATGGTGGTGGTGCACGCACCGTTACGGGGGTCCCTAAACGAGCCCTCAGCAGCTACCTTGTCGTGTCTGGTACGAATGCAGCGCTGTACCTGAGATGCTTTAGTTTCGTCATCCTTATCTGATGCGGTTTCATACATACTACTATCAGATCGATTTGAATCTATTGGCTCACAGTCTTTCCAACCAATATAACCACTGCCCGGGGCTTCTAACCCTCTCCCGAGGAAGACGTACTCTATCATACTTTCAATTTTCTCTCTTTGTTCCTCGCACTCAGTCGGCTCGGTGTCCGAATCCGTAGCCTCGCTGTCTAGTCCTTGGGTCATGAATACCAAGACCTGTCCCGCAGGCGCGGCAGGGGGAAGACCCTGCTCGACCTCGCACGTGGTGTCTGAGCTATAAGGGTTCCGAGACAACGCGTCGGCATTGCAATTTATTTTTCCGGGTTTGTACACTATTTCATAATCTTACGAGCTTAATTTTATTTTTCAACATGCCAGCCTGGAAGCCGGTTCTTTTAAATTATGTAGCCACACTAAAGGTCCGTGGTCCGTTAATAAAGTATATTTTCGACCATACAAATAAGGTCTAAAATGCATTACTGCAAAAACTATGGCTAATAATTCTTTCTCGGTGGTTGAATAGTTTACTTCCGCATTATTCAAATAACGGAAAGCGAATGAAATAGGTAAATTCTCTTCAACTTTCCCTTGACTCAAAACAGCACCTAATGCGTAATTTGATGCATCGGTAGTGACTAAAAATTCTTGGTTAAAATCTGGATATTGTAAAATTGGTTCAGTGCAAATTATATCTCTTAAAGTTTCAAAAGCTAGTTGTTGAGCCGAGGTCCAGTTAAAAGGAACGTTTTTCTTAGTAAGTTCAGTCAGAGGTTTCGCTATTTTAGCAAAATATTGGATGAATCTACGATTGTATCCAATGAGTCCTAAAAATTGTTTAATATTTTGTACTCGTTGTGGAATTGGAAAATTTTTCACGGCTGTTATTTTCCTTGGGTCTGGCTTTACGCCATTTCTATTTATAATATGACCTAAATTAGTTATTTCTTGTCTTAAGAATTGACATTTATCGGGTTGGAGGGTTAATCCAGCAGTTTTGAGTCGTCCTAATAAGGCACTCAATTTACAATGATGGTCCTCTAAGGATTCGGCATAAATAACTATATCGTCCATATAGACAAATAGTTCTATACCTTGTAAACCAGTCAACACTCGGTCCATAACACTTTGAAATGTGACGGGTGCATTTTTTAGTCCAAACGGCATTCGAGTAAACTCTAAATGTGCGAATGGAGTAGAAAATCCTGTTTTCTCTCTTGAATCGGAGTCTAATGGAATTTGATGAAATCCAGATGCGAGATCAAGAATTGAGAAATAACTTGCACCACCGAGTTGTTCCAAAATTGCAGTAATGTGTGGCAAGGGGTAAGCATCCCCCACAGTTTCTTCATTAAGCCCACGATAATCAATCACCATCCTCCATCTCTTATTTCCTTGAGTATCAGCCTTTTTTGGCACGATCCATAAGGGAGAATTGTAGGGAGAGTTTGAGGCTTGGACAATACCGTTAAGGAGCAACTCATCTACCTGTCTTCGAACCTCGTCCCGAAGAATAGGAGGGTAACGATATTCTCTGGTATTTATGAGTCGATTATCGGTGGTGATTATTTTATGAGTGAGAACTGTGGTGGCCCCTAGTTTGTCGCCAGGTAATTGAAATTGATACAAATAAGGACTTAGGGTCTCGAGAAGACTTTCCTTCTCTGGTTCACTCATCCCTTGAAGTTTGAGTGTTTGGAGAAGGAGAGCGAAACGTCGCGCTCTCTCTTTCTGTCCTTCGAGTGAGTTTGGTGGGTGCATGCCTGTGCGGGGCCGAGGGAGAATGGCTGAACACTCTTCGAGCTTAGCGGGGGGTACGCTCAGTGTTACGGTATTTTCCGTAGTATTTATGACGAAGCACCTGACCGTTCCTTGAATTTGGTCAACCAGGGCTTCCCCAATAAATATTCCTTGACCGGCTTAAACTTTATGTAAATATCCTTGACCTAAATTAGTTTCTTCTACAGAGAGTTCAATTAATTTTTTACAACGTGATGGTAAATGGAAAATCGAGTTTTTATTTTTTGATAATTCATTATTTCCTAATTTTAAATCAATTCCTGCAAAGGTCAAGGTAGCATTATGTTTTTCTAAAAAAGATATTCCTAAAATTCCATTTTGTTTCATGGGAAAATTTTTTGGGACAATTTGAAATTTTGATTCGATTCCCTTAATAATTAATGTAATTTCTCTTAAGGTAAGAATCATTTCAGGCCCTATACCCACTAGATGGTAAATTTTATTCCTGTTAATTCTTACTCTAGAATCAACATGACTTTCTTTAATTAGGTTAAGATCGCATCTCGTATCGATCATTAAAAGGGCTGAGCCTTATGAAAAAGAAAAATTATCTAATCTTATAGTGGGGTTTCTACTTTTGTAGGAGATTTCTGAGATTTTGAGGACAACGCGTTTATGGGACTCTGGGTCAGTGGGAGAGTCGGTCGAGTCCCAACTCGGTTTCTCCCTTGATAGTTTAAATGATTATCGGTTGAAAATCTTGGCCTTTTAGCATCCCTTTGTCTTTCTTGTTCGTGCCTTGCCTTGAGCCTGCACTCTGAAACTGTGTGATTGGAATATGAACAGTATGTGCAACCACCTTTGTCTTTATAATTATTATAATTATTGCCATTATAAGGTCTATTGTTTTTTGAACAATCTCGCCTAATGTGGCCAAATTCGCGACACCCATAACACTTAATTTGTGACAGTGATTGTCCGCGATTTGGCCCAGGGCGCTCGTTAATATTTTGAATATGAGCAACTCTTTTGAGTGGGACAGACTTTAATTCTAAACTGTCTACACTATTTGAATTTACTTTAGGTACAATTATATTTTTTCCAGAATGGACCTTGTCCCAACTTTTATATTCCATATCGGCTTCTGCAGCCATTTCTATTGCTTCTTCTAATGATACGGAGTTTTTATTCTTTATAAAAGAAAGAGTTTCCCTATCTAACCCTCTCATAAAACTTTTAATCGCAGTTTCACGATATTCTTGGCTTCTTTGAATGCCTTTTTCATCAGGATGGCGTTTCATAACCTGTACGGTGATTTTATCTAATATTTCATTAACACGGCTTCCGTATACTAAAACACTTTCACCCAAATTTCTTGTAATTGTTGATAGATCATGTGTGAGCTAGGCAGAGTCGGCTCGCGGGGCATAGAGGCGATTTAAAATTTGTAACAATTCATCGAGATTTAAATCTACTTTATCTTGAATATGGCGTCTCGCATCGCCAGTTATTTTAGTTCTTATTAACATTACAAGATAATTCATTTCATTTGGTTCAATACTAGTTGCAGCAGTTCGACAGTGATTCGCAAACATAATTACAAACATATTACTACCATTAAAATCAGGGATAATATCGTGAGCAAGTCTTAATCCGTCTTTTCTACGATAATAGGAATTATCTCTAGCAGCTGTATTTCCCGTGTCTGAGTTTTGCGACATACTATTAAGATTTAAACCACCTGCATTTTCGGTGCTGGAAAGTTGTGTAATTCGGGGATTTCCGGGATTCGTTAAATTTAGAACACCAGGGGCGGAATTCTGATAAAAATTAGGGTGCAAGACAATATATTCTCCGGGCTGGAGCGAGGGCACTTCAAAATTTCGAGTTATAGGGTTCTGAATCGGAATTCCGGAATCGATATTTACACTATTCTGACCGACAGGTGGAATCGATTGCTCGTTTATACTCATTATGGTGATTTGATCGCGCTCGATCTAATAAAAATTTTTAATAACAAACTTACTACTTGGATGCGAAATTGTGTGTGACTCGTTAATTGCAAAATAACCTGTTTATAAATATTTGGTAGACTTGTTGAGTAGGATGAATTTCTTGACTGGTGAACGATGAACAGCTACCTTGTTGATGTCCGCATGGATCTCAGCTACGTGTCGATGTTAATTGAGCCCCTGTCGAGTCCGTCGGGTGAAATTTTACTTCGTTGAGTCCTTGATCTCGTTCAAAATTTGATTGATGATCGTGCAGCTTCTTTTAACTTGCTTTATTTTTTTCGTGATTTAGTGAGATATATTTAATTCCCTGCCACGGGATCACATAAGTTACATTAAATCTCTGTCTTTTCTGACGTAAAGTTTAGGGGAAACCCGTGGCTCAAAAACCCCTGAACACTTCTAAGTAAAATTCGAGTTTGTATTCAGACCTTGATTATTTATTTTATCTTTCTTTTATCATATATTTATTGAAGAAAGATACCCGTTCTTTTTTCTCAGGTTCCAAATATTCTAGCTGCGTGCCTGGCTGGGGGTGTTGCGCCTCTTTGGATTCCGCAGGAGCGGACGAGCAGCTGAAGCACCCGTCTCTCAGAGGCGTTGAGATATTTCCGGAGAATGTGTTGGTAGCGCAAATTTCCGAATTAAATTAATAAAATTTCTTCGCCAAGTTGAAGAAATTAATTTTCTTATATTATTTCCAGGAACAGCAATATCCAACACCGCTGCCACCAAAATTTGTGACGTCCAACTCGGATGTCGACAATTTATAATTTAATTTTGATAGGCGATAAGGAAGAATTTAACGATATCTATGTCGCGGTAAATTTAAAATGTTGTTAATTCCTTTTCTATATTGTTCACTATTAGAGTTCGTTGCTGTTTTAGAGGATAAGTTGTTCCGCTGGAAATAAATACAAAGGAAAAACAAAGGGTTCACACAAATAAAACACTTGTTAATTTCACTATTGGGAACACTGGTTGTATTTCGCTTGCACAAGTTAGGTTGCAATGAATTAAATTTCGACGAGTCACAATTTCACATGTTATCCATATTTAGAGTCACACACTCACAATGTTTAAACAACGAACCGAAATTAGTTTTATTATTTTATTATTTGTCTCTTTTTTATATTCTCGATATTTAGTTTTTAAAGATCACAATAATAATTGTAAAAATATGGAAATGCGAGTTTAGACTCAAGATGATTTTTGCGGAGGGTCCGAAATCGATTTTTTTGTCCGAGAGAAAAATCTAGATCTGTCAAAAAACGACGCGAAGGTGGTTTTATATGGCTAGGCCATGCCTAGGAAAAATTGGGTTAGCCTATCATGGATCCTAAAATTGAATTTAGTACAGAACTAAGCCAATCGCAATTTAGGAAGAAAAGTTTTCCCACGCCCTTATTACGCAAGAAAACCGGTTTAAAATGGTTATATATGGGAGGGGATAATAGTGTAGAAAAGAAGAGTTTCCAGGAAAAACGATAAAAATCTTATTTGGACCACCCTTTGTAAAGTGATTTTAAAAGGGCAATTGGGCAGGTCAATTTTAGTTTGACATTTGGCTTTGAGATGTCGATTTGTTGGTGCGTAAGTAAAGACGTTCCCTAAGTCTTAAATATTGGAATATGAGCGCTGGGGTTAGTTTTCTGCTGTTTACTACATATGTTTTGTATACAATAGGGCCTTTTTTTGTTCCTTCGATTTATGAGGAAGGACCTGGGGCCTTCATAAAAAATGCCATAAAAAAGGGGTTCAAGTTACGTTTTATAGCTTAGGGTCTTGGGAAAATGGTCTTTTCAACTATACGTGCTTGCATCTTAATATCTTCAGAAGTCCTGGGATTTAGATTTCTTTAAGTGTTTACTTAAAAAGATCAAAAAAAAAAAAAAGGAAAAGGAAAGAGGCAATTTACCACTTCGGGAATTTGGCTTCTAAGTTTTCACACATCTGGAAATTTATTTCGTGGGAATTTGATTTTAATGCATTTTCTATTTTTGGTAAAAGGTTTTTCTTTTATTTAGGCATAAAGTGGCCTTGCGAACGTAAATATTTATGATTATGGGATCCTCTTTTGCTTTCTTTTCCAATTTACGTTTTATTTGTTTAATTTATTCATTGTGTTTTCATTTTACTATTTTCATACCGTTCTTTTGTATTTTTGGGGTTTCGGGTTTCATTTCCAGTCCTACGGGATCGGCTTGATTTGAATATTCGGCTTTTATTTGCTTATCGGTTCTGATCCTCAAGTTTTAATTTCAATTTAGCGATTTTAGAATTTTTAAATATTACCGGTGACGTAAGTCCCTATTTGACTTGAGCATGTATGCTTAAAACCGCTAGATGGCGTATGCATTCACTAAGTAGGCTTTAGCCCTACATCACAAAGGAATTAATTGATAACTTATTTGTGAATTTTAAAATAAACTTTAATGTTCGTAAAGGAACGAAAAACAGATAAAGGTTATGAAATGTCGATCAGATGATGCAGTTGAGGGTATATTCAATATTTATAATTCAAAATAAAAACGGGCGTAAGTAATCAGAGAACGAATGATCTGTAATCTGAATTAAATATTCTATCTATTTGAAGTTACTTAATTACTTTAAGTTACTCAAATTTTATTTGAAATTTATAAACGTTTTGTCAAATGTGTTAAATCAGTAAACCTAAAGTCAATAAACCTAAAGTCGTAATCCAATTTTATTTAAGGATATCTAATTTGTATTCTTTGGAAATGTTCCAAAATTGTAATATTGCATAATTTTAATATTGAAAATATATAGCCCTCAAATACAGTCGTGAAATTGCAATGCGCGATGCGCATGCGCTCGGACGGTTTTAACGTCTAAATGTGTTTCAGTTTAATATACAAATATTTTTACGCCTAAAGGAGAGTCCACAATAGGATTTGAGAAACCGACGTAGCTTTGACATGACGTTGACTTGACATACCAGTAGTTTGGACGTGATGCGCGCGCATGTATTTTCAACTGTTTATTTCCGTGAATCGTAAAATCGTAAAAATAAACAGTTTAAAATATACGCGCGCGCATCAGGTCTAAGCTACTGGCATGTCAAGTCAATGCTACGTCGCTTTCTCAAATCCCATTGTGGATTCTCCTTAACATCTCAAAAAGATGTTAAATGCTTTCCATGAATATCTGCATGTTAAGTGCTACAATCTTACCCTTTGAATATCTACATTTGAACATCCATTTTACTCTGTGCACTAATGATCGATCTACCCAGTGGGCACCGGAACATCCTAAAGACGTCCTTAGGACGTCTTTAAATGTCCTGGGACATTCTTGGACATTGGCGTCTAAGTCCCAGGGTCATTTTCTCATTTATCAGTCTTGCCAATGACTTTTTACCAAATTATTTCCTCAAAACATTTTAATTCAAATTAATATTACTGTTTCAAAATATTTCCTTCAAAACTTTAAATTGTTAAGATTTTAAAGATACAAAGATTCTTTAGTTGGCAACTCAAGTTGTAGTCTTACATATTTTAATTATTATTATATTTATATTAGATGTAAGTGATATATTTTTTATTAATTCTTCTGATCATGTATATGTTTTAAATAATTTTTTGATTAGCTACGTTGATAATTTTAACAATAAATATTTTTTTAACCAGAACAAATAATAAAATCAATAATATCAGCAAAATAAATCGTAGAAATATGATGTTCGAACTGCTTTCAAAATGTATTTTGAAATTAAATTTTTTTCGTATTAAACCACATATTTTTATGACTTTTTTAAAAATAATTAGTAATAGTTACTCTTATTTTTTCATATATATTATTTTGTTTATTTTCAAACAGCATCAAGTTTTAAATTATTTTTGCTATTTCTTAATGCAATTCAATGAAGAAGACAGACCTACTGTTGGTGACGCCATCTGTTGGATTAGATTAACCGACAATTCCCCTTCGGATCGTAAAAAAACAGAAGAGTGGGAGCGATGCATGGGGCTGGTCGAAACAGAATATTATTGTAGGGCTTTAAAAAAACTACATTTTTTCTACCGGCTATTTTCATATCGTGCTTTGCTTGGCTTAAAATTTTAATTATCGTTTGTTTTTTGGGAGTTCGAAAATGATATAACTTTAATAATTTTGTTTTTATCGAAAAAAGTCGTTGAGATAAATTGTTCGTGTTTCTGAGCACTACGGAAAATCATACATAGAATATTCAAAAGTTGTTATGCTAAAAAGAAGTTGTTATGCTAACATTTTAAGGCTCCCCAAAAGAAACATTTATTTACTCCTGACTTTTTTCATATCATTCGTTGTTTAGCTTGAATGTTAATTTTAGTTTGTTGTTTAGGTTTTTGAAACTGACATGACACTGACAATTTTGATTTTATTGAAAAAAGTCATATAAATAAATTGCTCGTGTTTCAAAGGACTATGGACAACCGTAAATAGAATTTCCAAATCTGGAAAAAACATGGTTTCGAAAATTTTGAAAATGTGCTCTGTCATTGAGGTTTTTATACAAAATGGCTGGTTAACGAACTCGTTCTTTCTTTTTGGGCCCTGGAAAAGTGTGCCGAAGCACATAATACTACAGACTACATACAGACAAACAGACCAACACCTTAATAAAAATTGTTTTTCCTGACTGAGGGAATTTCAAAAGGTGGAGATTTGATAAAAACCGACCATGTCATATTTTACACAAAACCAATACAATAATCTTGTCACCACCATTTAAAGTTCGTTTAGGCAAACCGTGATCCTTTACAAAATTCTGAGTACGTCCGTAGGTTGTCCTCAGAACATCCTTGATAACATCCTGAGGACGTCCGTAGGTTGTCCTCAGGACGTCCTTGATAATATCCTGAGGACGTCAGTAGGACAACATACGGACTTTTATCAGATGTTATCAGAAAATATTAATTATTAATAATAATATGTAATAATATTAATGATAATGCATATTATTTTGTTTTTGCAAATTATTATTATTATTAAAGAATAATTAATAATAATTTAAACAAACAAAATAATTATTTAATCAAGGCTTAAAAAATAATTCCTTTTAGCCAAAATTTTTTCACTAACTATCAAAATTATTAAACAGTTATAAGTTAAGAAAAATTATTAAATTTCGAAATTTATTAAATGAACATTTTACTTTCTAATCCTTCAATATATTTTCATTTCATATCAAGTTCTGTTAAACAATATTTATATAACAATATTACATTAGTTATTTTTCTGATGAAATATGATAGAAACTGTCATGAATGCGCGTGGGACAGTTACGGAAAAGATCTGAAAAACGGAAAGATACCTCTGGGACACTTTCTGATAACGTTTCTGAAAAAATGGTGGTACAGTTGAAGATAGAATTACGGATGCAGATTTCGGAAATGATCTTCTTTTCTTCTTTCTTTCAGAATCTTTCAGAATTTATCAAAACGTGTCACGCGATATCATTCCGTTTTTCCGACCTTTTCCGAAACTGTGCCGCACGAATTTTTGTCAGTTTCTATCAGATTTTACCAGAAAACTAATTTATGTAATATGGTTTTATAAATATTGTTTAATAGAACTTAGTACGCAATTATTATGTAATTGTAAAAAAAAATTTTAATTAAAATATATTGAAGGATTAGAAAGTAAAAAATTATTTATTTAATAAATTTCAAAATTTAATAATTTTTAATTCAAATAAATTTTAAAAAATTATAACTGTTTAATAATGTTGATAGTAGGTCAGTGAAAAAATTTGATATAAAAGGAATTATTCTTTGAATCTTGTTAAAACAATTATTTTGTTTATTCAAATTATTATTATTATTAAGTTTTCAATAATAATAATAATAATTCGCATAAACAAAATGATGTATATTATTATTAATATTAATAATAGTAATTATTATTAATAATTAATAATAATAACGCAGGCACGCGAAAAAAAGGTCTTGTTCACCAGACGAGATAAACATTTCTATACGTTTTTCGGGTCGCTGAAACCGAATCCGGGGTTGGTTTGACTCGCTCAGGTCGCATTCCATTCATAACGTAAAAAAAATAAAACACTAAAAACTGTTCTCGAAATAAATTATTTGTATTTAGCGTCCGAAACATAAAACTTCTTAGTCATTCTTTAAGCATGGCTAACAGTCTGCAGCACAAAATCATGCTGCCTTAACAGATACTGTGACGATGACAACTGCCCCGAAAGGGAATGTGTAGAATGATTCGTTCTCAGATTTGTTGAGGTAAGGCAGCCAGCGAAGGCTTCTGTCCCTGCAGGGACATTTTTCGGTGTTTAAATTAATTTTTTTCAAAGTTATGAATGGAATGCGAACTCACCAAGTAAAATGACCTTTAAATTTTGACTTAGCGACCCTGAAAACATATAACCGCTTTGCTTTCTGGGTTTTTCCATGAATGTTCCAACTTTCATAATTTTTTCGAGTTTAGGGACGAAATTCAACCTGACCGAGCCAAACCAACCCCGGATTCAGATTCAGCGACCCCAAAAACGTATAGAAAAGTTTATCTCGTCTGGTGAACAAGAACTTTTTTTTTCGTGTGCCTGTGTAATTATTAATAATGAATAATTTTTCTGATAACACCTGATAAAAATAAATGATTACATTTATGATAAAATATGATAGAACACTATAGTGAGATACTTCTGATAAGATCTGATAGAATTATATTGGGGCAAATTTTCGGAAAGAAACTAAAAAATTCGAATGCAGATTTCTAACAGATTCTGATAAAATCTGAAAAGAATATTTTTCTGACTGTTTTAGAATCTATCAGAAATTTCCCTTTCGAATCTTTCCGATTTTTTGGGCAGGGTACAGAAAAAGATGTCTTATTCTGCCTATTTCAGATAAAGTATCGTATGCATACTAGATGTAAAGTTGTTTTCTACCCGGGTGCAGCTTTATAAAGTTCAGCTTAACCGCCTGGGTACATAAACTACTATTATTGTATCTTGTGTCGTTTTTCTATTTACTCACTATACAAATTAATTTGTTTTTAATTCTGAAATAAATATTCAAAGGAATGTCGACTCGATTGATCGGGTATCACTATTAGGGCGGAAAAAAATCATTTTTATGAAACCTAATAATGAATGTCATAAGTGAATTTTTTGTTTCAATTGTTCATGTATTATATAACCAAATATCCAAGTGTTATAATGCAACTTTTGACCAGAAGAACCATTCTTAAATAATCGATTGGAAACGATTTAAAACGATTAGGAGCGATCAAAAGTTGAATCGGTTTAAATTGTTGCTGATTGTGTCAATGGTTTGCAATCGTATTCAATCGTATTGAATTAAGTAAATGCACTGTAGGGTCTTTGTACCCCCACTATGTCACTCATCGGAGTCGAATATGCGAGCAAGTTTCGGTTCTGCCTTACGCAGCCTGCGGTTTATACGAAGCGAAAAAATTGTGAGTTGTTTTCCGTAGAGTTGGAATCGGGATGAAAAAAGAAGGACGTATGGCCGTCGTTTGAATCGTTAGAGTACGCGCAATGTACTCCTCATAATAAATTGTTATATAGTTGTTTAAAATCCAGTATCTACTTATTCTCCTGCCACATATCTTGCGGATGTAGGCCGCTTACTGGGAATACGAATAATTCGTCAATAACCTACAGCACCTGCATGCAATGCGCCCTCTGCAGTTTTCGTTTGTAACACGCATGGCGCTCACGCTTTCCCTGGCGGACTGAAGGAACTGAAAGGAGTCTCTACAAAGAACCCGTAAAGACCCCACTGGGTCCCCATTCGGTTCCTTTTTAAAAAAACTAAAAAAAAAAACAGCAAGATCAACATTTAAACTGATGAAATTCGGATTCTACGTTAAAATTTGCATTATAAAAAATAAAATATCTGTCATTTACATGGGCCGAAGGCGCCTTCAAGTGCATCTTCTTTTAGTAGCATTTAAAAAAAGCGTTCCGTCGGTAACCTTAGGAATTTCGTCTGGATGCTAGTGCCACGCAGTGGAAACCTCAGACAACAATGCTGCGGTGCAAATGAGAGAGAATTTTATTTTTAAACTTCGCACGCAACATACTACTTGATCAAATTTTGTTAAGTTTTGATATAAAAACTTATCCAATACTTTTAAGTTTTTTTCAATATAAGAAAGTTGAATTTTTAAATGAATTTGATTTGAAATTCTTGAAAGAGTCTAGTTTCAAATACTTAAAATAGTCCATTTTTAATATTTAAAATATTTTAGTTTGTCTATGCTTAATCTTAAAATTATAAATTCATAAACTTTCATATAAATGTATAAACATTTTTCTACATTCTAGCACATCAAAAAATAAGATTTTAATTTTAACTTTCAAATTTTTTGAACCTGAGTTTGAAATACTAAAATTAAAAAAATGATTAAGCTTAAAATTAAGCAGCTTAGGAGCCTGAATTTTAAAATGTTATTTTTTATGTCTCTGAATTTGTACTTATTTAAATCCAATTGCAACAAGATTCATTTTTAATAAGCTTTATTTAGTAGAAGAAGTGCCTAGATGTCTTGTAATTTTTACACACATTACTGAACGTCTGAACTCGAAATAGCTGTATTTAAGTGTTTAAGTTATATATTTTAAATGCTTAGTGTTCAGAAAACTTTCACTTTCAATGATTTAATTTGAAATTTAGTCTTAAATAATTTTAACAGCAAAGTTTCAGCTTTGAAAACTTAAACTATGAGTTTTATTCTGTTATTCTATTCTGTGTGCATTTTTTAAACTTGGAAATGATTTCAAATTTTTCTTTGATTTTAGTGGCTACCTTGTGAATAACAAAAATAATGTTCGTAAAGATCCTGCGGCTTTAACGAACACATTCTCATCACGTATATCGTGCTTCGTACTCGAGTCTCTCCCTGAAATTTTACGTCATTCCCATAAATGTATATTATTATAATTCGTAGCTTGCATTGGTATTAAAACAGACGAAGATTCATTGTCCCCTTTAAAAATGCGCATTCTTTTCAAAAAATTTTGTTATTTAACGTTTTATTGCAACTTTTGTCGTTTTTCCATAAACTGAATTTACTCATTTTCAATGTTTTATATATGATTTAAACTTTACGCATACGGTCTACTTAGCAGTTTTACCGTTCTTTAACTCCTAAATTATATATATGTATATTTTAAATGCATTATTATATTTGAGAATATTTGAAATAATGTGTAAATGTTGCATGAAAAAATGTAACTTTTGGATTTTCCATTATTTTTTATGCTGTCAAAATTTAATTTTCGATTTATTAAGAAAATTCAAAAAATTCTTATGATAATCTTCTAAGGCATTTAGAAATCAATCTTTTTCTTCTCTTGCCATTTTTTCATATCGTCCGTTAATTGGCTTAAAAGGTTCATTTTCGTGTGTTTTTTGGAATTTTGTAAATGCTATAACTCTAATAATTTTTAATTTTATTAAAAAAGTCATTAGATAAATTGTTCAAATTTCTAAATACTATGAATAACCGTACTGAGAATTCTTGAATTTTGAAAAATGGTCTCAAAAATATTCAAAAGGCACTCACTTTTTAAATTTATATACAAAGTGGCTGGCTAACAAATTTGACCTTTAGATTAGGACACTAGAAGAGTGCACCAGAGGCCAATCTAATAGAATTATTGTTTCAAAAGTTATCGTGTTGGCAAACAGATAGGCATAAATACATACAGACAGACCGACAGGCAAACACATTCGTAAAAACTCATTTTTCTGATTTAGGGGGTCTCTAAACGTGGACATTTGACAAAAACTGGAGGGGGGGGGGGGGTTGTCAAATTTTACACATATCTAATACCTTCTCTGATGAGAATGTAAAAAAAACCATTAATAAAAATTCGTTTGTTCTACCTTCGGTGAAAAAATGTTTTCTATTTATTTTAGCTTAGCTTGCATCGTGTCTCGAAAAATTTAATTGTTGTATTTTTTATTTTATTTTTTTTAGATATAAAACAAAAACTACGTGTCCTATAAAAAAGTGATTAATAACAAATTTGTAGGTATTTTTATGGTGCACAATGTTTGTTGTATCATTTTTTTCCTATTTTGTATAGTTTGACCACCAAATGCCATTTTTTACCTTTGATTACTTTTTGTGGGGTCAAAAGTTGAATTTTTCGAAAAAAATTAGAAAAGTTGATATGATAATCTTGTAGGGCTATCTAAAAGTAACATTTTTCTTTTCAACTACTGTGAACAACTGTACAGAGAATCTTTAAATCATGGAAAAATGTAGACTTAAAAATTTTACAACTGTCCTCACTTTTAGTATTTTTATCCAAAAAGTCTGACTAATGAACTTCACATCTAGCTTAGGACACTAAAAGAGTGTACCAAAAGCCAATCTAATAGATTAATTTTTTTCAAAAGTCATCCTGCTCACAGACAGACAGACATACCCTGGCGGAACGAAGGAACTGAAAATTTCGGTTCCTTCTTTTAAAAACACAACAAAATAGCAAGGTCAACTTTTAAATTAATGAAATTCGGCTTCTCCGTTAGCATTTCCATTAGAAACTGACATTTTTTTTAATGTCATTAACTTCTGCTGAAGGTGACTTCAAGCGCATGCATAATAGCTCGAGTATTATGTTGCGCGTGAAGTGCAAAAATAAAATTCTCCCTCACTTGCATCGCAGCGTTGATTTCTAAGATTTCCATTGCGTACACTGGCGGACCGCAGGAACCGAATTGAGCCTCTACAAAGTACCCGTAAGGACCCCATTGGGTCCCCATTCGGTTCGTTTTTAAAAAACTCAAAAAAACAGCAAAATCAACTTTTTAATTCTCGAAATTTGGATTCTACGTCAAAATTCCCTATAGAAGGTCACGGAATAATCGCAATAGTTTTTTTTTTGCAACGGTAAAAAGTTTTTAAAAATATGAGACGTATAACGCCTGTTGACTGCTACACTTCAAACGCATCATCTACTGTAAGTAGCAGTCAATAGGCGTGATACATCTTATATATTTTTTTTTATTTTTTACCGCTGCAAAAAAAGCATTGCGATTACTCCGTGAGTTTCTAATAGAAAATTTAACGTAGAATCCGAATTTCAACAGGTTAAAAGTTGATCTTGCTGTTTTTTGAGTTTTTTTAAAAGGAACCGAAGGAGGACCCAATAGGATCTTTAAGGGTACTTTGCAGAGGCTCCATTCGGTTCCTTCGGTCTGCCAGAGATGTTAATGACAGGTATTTTTTAAAGTTGATTACTCCACAAGTTTCTAATGCAAATTTTAAAGTAGAATCCGAATTTTAACAATTTAAAAGTTGATCTTGCTGTTTTTTTGAGTTTTTAAAGAAGGAACCTAAATGGGACTCAATGGGGTCTTTAAGGGTACTTTGTACCCTACCGATAGAAATCTCTGAGTATATTCTAAAGATTCTATAGGGTCAGAGAAGTTTAAAAAATTCTCCGCAGGCACTCAAGTAGATATATTTAAAGGTCCAGGTAGTTCTTTTAAATGTTTTAAAGGCTTTAAAATGCCCTTTCCGAAATTAAAATACAAATACGATCATAAATAACAAGCAGAGAGGCTGAAATTGAAATAAGAATTCGATCATAAATGAAAAAAAGTGAGGCTATATCAATAGAGTAGTCGACACTTAAGGGTCATTTGTTAAGCTCTCGGATTAAAATCTAGAAGTAGAATTTTTAAATTTCATAGTTAATAGCCTAAAACATCATAATTCGGAATATGCGGGTTTTGATGATTTTAGATATCTAAATTTGTTTTAAATGCTTAAAATTTGAATTAATACGACGTTTCTCGTATATGGAATGAGATACGCCAAAAAAGACAACATTTTTGAATCCAAATAGAAAATTGTATATTAGTATATAAGTTATAATTATAAGTAAGTATAATGAGAAAATTCATTAATTAAAGAAAAAGTGTTAATAATTTGAAGAGAAATTAAAAAATGGAGAGTCGGATTAGCGACGGCCAACTACTGTAAATAACTCTGCCCGCTTGGTACGTGACGAATACAAAAGGAACATTATATTACCGTCGCACCACTCTAGTTAAAAGGACCACTAAAAGGACCTTGAAAAGGACCCAAATCTCTCACGCTATCTCAGAGACTAAATCGTTTCAAATCGACTCTACTTATAGTCTCAAATGGGCCAGGCTGTTTCGCTAGAGAATACTCAGAGATTTCTATCGGTAGGGTGGAAGCTTCTTTCAGTCCGCCAGAGATCCTGATAAAAAAAATCTCCTATCTCATGCAGGTCTATTGGAAATTGAACTATTCTATTTTTGGTTGAAACTTTATCCTGTACATCGTATAAGTTAAAACACCAATTATTTAATAGGAAATTAATTTATTTTGCTAAAACTTCAACTTTTTGGTTGAAAATTTATATATTTTGTTAATTAGATTTTTTCCTGAAATAAAAAAAAAACTGCACAATAAAAAAATTGCTTTAACATCGTCCTGAGCCTTTTTTTAAATCTTTTCAAATATTAATTTGAAATTAATTTTTCAAACTAAAAAATCATTTTCAATTTTTTTAGCAATCACAACAATTTTTGTTATTATTTTTAAATCTTTTTAAATTCCCAAAAAGCTTAATTTTTTTCAAAATCTGCAAAACTCTACATCGTGTTTCAAATTATTTGAAATAAATTCAAGTTTTAAATTAATTTTAAATCTTCTTTTAAATTAAAATTGAAGCGTTCTAATTTAAAATTTAAATCATTACAATTTTAAAAATTCAAGGCTTTCTATTTCGAAACATTTTGTTCAAATTTGTATAGTTTTTAATAGTTGTTTATAATGGCTTATTTTAAATGAACGGTCAAATATTGCTAATAATTAACGAAAAAATCTTTTTTTAATTAAAAAATTTCAAATTGAATGGGTTAAAAATATAATTTTTTCAGACTGAAATAATATTTTAAATTATAATTGAAAATAATTTTAAAAACTAATACGAGGTGTGTTCAAAAAGTAAGGTGACTTTTCAATTTTTGCGGGCTACGTACATTCAAGTTTAAAATTTTTTGTTTTGTTGCGTTGGTATACTCTTCACGATCGTATGTTTATAGTTTTGACTATATAGCTCGTGTTGTGTTTCTGGCAGAGGCGTAAAAGATTCGAAGAGTTTGGTGTGCTCGGCGATTTTCTTCTTTCGAAAAAAATGGAGCAAAGAGTTTGCATTAAATTTTGTGTGAAAAATAGAATCCAGTGCTCTAAAACTCTTGAAATGTTGACAGTTGCATACGGTGAGTCTACTCTGAGTAAGAAAAATGTGTATAGGTGGTACAAGCTGTTCCAAGAAGGCCGAGAGGATGACGAAGACGAACCTCGCCCTGGACGTCCCAGCACGTCAACAACAGATGAAAACGTTCAAGCAATGGAAGAAATGTTGTTGAAAGATCGCCGAATTACCATCAGAGAAGTTGCTGAAGATGTTGGCATATCGGTTGACTCATGCCATGCTATCTTTTCGGACGTTTTGGACATGAGACGTGTGTCAGCAAAATTTGTTCAAAAACTGCTTAATTTTGATCAAAAGATCCATCGCATGACAATCGCTCAGGAGATCTTGAATGAAGTCAATAATGATCCTGATTTTCTCAAAAGTGTTATAACTGGGGATGAACGTGGGTATATGGTAATGACGTCGAAACTAAAGCCCAATCGTCTCAGTGGAAGCATCCTGACTCAAGACCGAAAAAAACACGTCAAGTTCGGTCAAATGTGAAGGTTTTGCTCACTGTCTTCTTTGATTACCGTGGCGTAGTGCATCAGGAATTCTTACCACAAGGTCGTATGGTCAATAAGGAGTATTACCTTAAAGTTATGCGCTATTTGCAAGAGACGATACGCAAAAAACGTCCGGAACTTTGGAAAAACAATTCGTGGCTTTTGCATCACGATAATGCACCTGCTCATTCATCGTTGCTTGTGAAAGATTTTCTGCCAAAAAACAGCACCACAGTCATGCCTCAGCCTCCATATTCACCGGATTTGGCCCCCAGTGCCTTTTTTCTTCTCCCAAAACTGAAGAGACCCATGAAAGGACATCGATTTTCTACGATTGAGGAGATAAAAACTGCATCGCTGAAAGAACTCAAGGCTATACCACAAAATGATTATTAGAAGTGCTTCGATGATTGGAAAAAGCGTGGGCACAAGTGTATTATATCTGAAGGGAATTACTTTGAAAGGGAGAACATAAATATTGAGGAATAAATGAATATTTTTTTGAGAAAACCATAAAGACACCTTATTTTTTGAACACACCTCGTATCTATTAATTCTTTCATTTTGAACGGATTCAGAATCATCTTGTAAAATCAATTATTTTCGAACTTATTTTAAATTTGTAAATATTTTCTTTAAAAAAAGGAAAGATGGAAAGATAATTGGATAGATTGGACGGTGATTGGATAAATTTTCCTTATAAAAAATTGTGGTAATCCTGAAAAAAACGTGACTCATTTAAATAAATGATTTTTAAATATTTAAAAAATTTTAAAAGCATTACAGTGTTATTCAGAATTGAGGTTCATTCTTTCAGAAACTTTCTCTTTTGATTTAACTTTCGATGATTTTAGGATCGGGAGATCTAGCAGGCCACTCGATTTGACTACTTCTTCCAATCCACCTTTGAGGGAACTGAGTTTCCAAATATGCTCGAACCTCCCTACCGTAATGAGCCGCTGCTCTGTCATGCTGAAACCAAATATTTTCAAAATTATTGCCTGTAACCTTCCTTATTCTTGGTACAATTTGGTTTCTGAGAAGCTCTTCATATGCACGGGCATTGAAATCACCATCGATGAAGAAAGGGCCCATCAATGTATCATCCAAGATACCGGCTCAAACATTAATCTTTTGTGGATATTATGTGTGACTCTCCAACATCCAATCAGGATTTTTGTCGGACCAATATCTACAATTTTGGCTGTTAACTTCATCTTTTAAAGTGAAAGTAGATTCATCTGAAAATACTGTATTGTACAAGAAAATAGGATCTCCATCAATTCTGTCCATCATAATTTCACAAAATTCAACCCGACGATCAGGATCGTCTTCATTGAGCTCTTGTACCAGATGAACTTTGTAAGGATGGAAATGAATGCTTTTTAAAATATTTCGTACTGTCTCAGGAGCAACGTCACGCTCATCACTAGCTCGACGTAAACTAAGGTGTGTGTTTTTAATAAATGCTTGCGCTATGCCCATTTACATCTCCTCAGATCCTGCAGATTTTAGCCGACCAGTTCTCTGAAGCTCCTTGATAAATCCATGATTCATAAAGCGCCTTACAATTTTTTCAATTGTTGATTTTGAGATAGGATTTAACCACTCTCCATTACGAAAAGTGCGATTAAAAAGCAAACTAACTTGATCATAAGATCTAACTCGATCTCCCCAACTACGCATCATTAATACAGATACCCTCTCTCGTTCCAAAAGTTTAGCTTGCGCCATAATAATCTTTTAGCGAAAGATAGTAAGTATGTACTCGTAATACGTAAATTTAGTTTCTATTCGTAATATTCGTATGGAAAAACGGTATAGGACTTATGGTATCGCCTTAGGTATTGATTTAGGTATCGAAAAACGGTATAGGACTGTATAACTCTTCGGGAAGGAACAGAACTCTCACCAGAACACCTGGAACTTTTAATAAAAAATTTCCTTATGATTTTACAATATTCAAAACGCTGTAGCCAAGCTCAATACAGAGCTCACCAATGAATTTCTTCTTGAAATTTACTTCAGGAATTACACTGACCTCTTGGAAACCTTTGTTCATTTCAAATAACCTCTAAATGACCTTGAACTTTACAATTGACCTATGACTTGGGTACGTACATGAACGTAAAATTTTCCGCTCTATCGACTGCAGATGTAAAAAAAGGGGGTTTTCTATTTAAAAAAACAAAGTTGACCTTCAAAAAGCCATGAAAGTCAACATTAAGGTCAAAATAAAGGAAACTGCAAAAGGGCCTAATGGCAACGAAATTCACCATTACAGATGACGCAGACGCAGCAGTCGAAAAAATCATTTTGGCGGATAGGCGCTTTACAATTGACAGAATTTTGGACTCAATTCCTCCTGAAGTCGATATTTGTCGAACTTCCATCCACACAATCATAACAGATCATCTTGGTTACCGTAAAAAAATGAGGAAGTGAAAGACTTTGTTAAATTATTCTTTAAAAAACAGGGCACGGATTTTTATAAGCAAGGTTTGTCAAAGCTTGAGAACAGATATAAAAAATATATACAAGTCCAAGGGGACGATGTAGAAAAATAGTTTATAAGTCAAACGATAAATACACATGTTACTTTAACCTAAAAATTGTGTTTTACTTTTTTCCCGGAGCAGGGAAACTTATTTTTTGAATACCCCTCGTAGTGCCTAATTAATTAACTTTCTCAGTAATGCTGAATCGAAATTATTATTTAATATCATTTTAATTCAGCATTACTGAGAAAGTTTATTAATTAGGCACTACTATCGAGATGCATTAAAATAATCATTACGAAACAACCGGTTATTCAGACGCAAACTTACATGAATGAGCAGAAGCAAACATTTTTCCCCATGTAAAACGCTACATTTTCAAATTTGTTTATGATATTGTTATTAAAAATATAAACATTGAACATTTTTATTTTCCTATAGCTATTTATTTTAATTTCGAATTAATTTGAAAGTTCTATGATGAGAAAAACAAGACTTTGAAAAAATAAAAACAAATATTACAATTTGTTTATTATAATGTTGATAATAATAACAACTGTTAAATCATGGTTATTTTTCATCTTTAATACTACTTTTAGGAGATATTTAGGAATTTTTAATCAAAATAAAGCTTTTTATTATGGTTGAGCACTGTATAAAATAATTGTTTATAGAAATTTTTCGTCACAATTGACATAAATCTTAAACCTGATATTTATATTTCTTAAATATATATGCAATAATTCTGATAGATAGCGACAGTAAATTCCCTATTCCTCCCACTGTGCGCCGATTGTTAGGTGCCAATTCTAATTTTTGAAATGAATAAAAAGATTTTGAAGAATTTGATGAGTGGACTGTATTTACATGATTTGGAATGGAGGGCTATTTTCACTAAAAGTTTACATTTTATGCGGTTGTGCTGACTCGATACAACGAGATGCATCTGTCAGCTGTTAGAGAGATGTTCTCTTGAGGAGAGATAATGAAAATCTGGCTACACAATCAAACGGACCCAATGTCCCTTGGCTATGTAAATTTGGCACGAAGCCGCATTCGTTTGCTTTCGGACACTTCCGAATGCCTGTATCGGTTCCCGCGTGGAAACGACCCTTTATTTTCGATCACAGTCGGAAAGAGGCGAAGTGAAAAATCCCCGGGGAAAACCCACGAGGATGACACTCGGTATTTAAGGCCCAGGGGCGCCTGTTTATCCTAAGAGTACCATAAAAAAATCATAAACATTAGACACATAAGAGTTACTAGATGGATGAAATCGATAAAAGTTTCTAAAATCATCTCAAGTCTAAGTCGGTCTTGTCGTCAATAAATGTAAATAAGGAAATTGTAATGGTTGATACATTTACTGGTAATAAACGCCTTATGGAAACGTCCTTCTTTGAAATATAATATAAACAGTAAACGTTTTCCCATTCGTATAACGTTTTTAGAAATATAGATATTGTTCAGGACTGAACACCGATAATTCCAATTTTAAATCATTCGAATTCTTCTTTTGGTCCAAACTGAAAGTTCTATTCTTACAGTAGTAAAAATATTAGATACCTCCAAGTTCTAAATTTCGATAATTCCAAGTTTTCGCTATTTCGAATCAAATTTTAAGTCTCGACAGAGTTTACACTGTCCATAATTCCAATTACAAGAAGTTTCATTTTACAAAATCAAAAAATATCTACACCCATCTCTAACATGGGTTATAATAAAATAAAGATATAGTTTAATTTTGAGAGAAAATCTTGGAAATTTTTTATTAAAATAAATAATCTTCTGCCATTTTGTATATTTCTACGACCATCTTAAACAAAGAATGAAGATATTGTTTCACTTTCCTATAAAATATTCCATATTTTGTATTAAGTTACATATTTCTTATTTAATTATTTTATATCGCTTGTATTTATGAAGTAGGTAAGTACACTTTCATGCAGGATGTTTTTCTTTATTATTAATTTAAATGACGCGATAAAATGACTTCTAACAAGAGCTCTGTTATCTTGCAAATTATCAACTGTAGGTGATCAGTGTTCATTGCAAAAATCTGCATTTCAGTTGGTACTTTCTAAAGAGTGTTTCTTTTTTCTCATCGAAATAATATTGTTGTCGGAGTGGGAAAATTCGGAAACAACTGTTGTATTGTGAGAAAATCATTATAGGTCTATAATAAAGTTCCTAACATTTTCTCGGAACTATAGGACTAATTATAAGACAATTATGATACAGTCTGTCAAGTTAAAGCGTGGGTGGCTTTACTCGCAGTCGGTAAGGTGTATCGACATGATTTTGGTGTCAAAATATTAAGAAGAGCTCCCTCT
>NC_046660.1:113510748-113523246 GCF_010883055.1 Belonocnema kinseyi | reverse complement strand
GAGGGAGCTCTTCTTAATATTTTGACACCAAAATCATGTCGATACACCTTACCGACTGCGAGTAAAGCCACCCACGCTTTAACTTGACAGACTGTAGAAAGATCGTTTAAGATCGCCTGACGAGCCTCAGGTATGTGTTCGAAGCTAGCTCAAAGATAGGTTCCAGCCCTTTGGTATCGACGGTTATTTTCGGAACAGGCAATCTGTTCTCGGGGTGGCTGAACTGATCCTCGGGTTTAATCCGTCTACGACACTGGGTTCAGATAAACTTAGAGTTGATTTATGAGAGACAGCAAAAACACAGACGCGAATACGTGGCGCGAAGATAAGACTGGTGCAAAGACTGGTGTACAAAACTGACTGACTGCTAGCTGGGTGGGTACATTCATTTTACCCATATATATTCTTCAACATTGAGTGCTTTTCAGAGGAACAATTTGTTCGCCCCCGAAGATTCTTCCTTCGTAGATTTGTCCCTCGTGAAAGCGCCGTCGCCCCATCAAGGGAAGCTCGGCCGTCGTAATTGAGAACCAAGGTTCCACATACAGAATTGGGGGAAGCGTTATTTATATCTTCTCTAGGTCATACTCTCTTTCCCACATATGCATTAAACTATCTATTTACTTATCATAAAGTACAATTTCATTTCCTCATTATTAATATTATTTATTAGTTATGGTCACCTAACACCTCCCCTCTCTCAGTTTTGAGCGTCCCGATAAAAATATTGGCTCAAGCTATAATTTATGCAAAATTATCATTATGCAAAACTGAGGGTGGTATTGCGATTTACCGGAAAATTGTCGACAGATAATAACTGGATGTTGATTTTATTACAATAAAGTTTCTTTAGGACATTTCACAACATCGAAAATTATGGCGAAAATTATAAGCATAATTAATTGTATAAAAGGTTTTCAGATAACAATACGTGATTTAAAATTAAGGTAAATATCGAATTTGGGAAAAAATAATAATAAAGTAGGTTACAATTCCTTATGTTCCATTTTTTTTTGTTATGAAAATTGAAGAAAGCAATTGTAAAATTGATGAACAGGCAATTTTGTATGAATTTTAAAGATATTTGAATTGCGTTTTTATATAATTCTATCTTATTATCTCTATTATGGTCACATAACAACCCCCCTTTCTCATTTTGGATCGTCCCGATCAAAATTTAGTCACATAACAAGATTCAAATGTTAATCAAATATCGGGGTGGTATTACGATTTGTAATGTTACAGGTTTCACTTGCAAATTACTTTATATATGTTCTCTGTTTTATTTATTTGTAAACAGCTCTTATTTCTTTTAATGTTTTCTTTATTTTCTTTTTGAAATATTTTATATTTTTTGTAAAACATACCCTCATGGGCTTTTCATAGGAAGAAGAAGTAAGTCACTCATGTTAATTATTTTGGGCTTTTGATTTATTTTTTTTTTTATGAAATTCACCGAGTTTCGAGTACGAGAGGGGGATGGAGGAGAGAGTTGTTCTTCCTGGGAGCATAATTTTTTTCCGGCATTTCAAATCCTGTACCTGGGGTGATTCAAATTTCACTGTTGAGGATTCGCCGCAGCACCACTATCACCATCTCTTGGGCAGTAGTGTCCCGAAATCTCCCTCCATACGCCATGACACTGCGCCAACGCAGAAGACACATCTCATCCGCCTGTGCAGGAGTGGAGAGACTGAGCGGCCTGCGTGCTGCGGAATCCAGCGAACTGGTGGTGTGTTTTTCGTTCGAGCCTCATGTGAGGAAGTTGTCTGTTGTTGTAACAAAAGAAAATTTTGTGTTCGTGCCTTATTGTGCGCTTTTTGGATACTTTCCGATATCGACGAACTCCTGTTTTATTCCTGCTTTACTGGACTGGTCTGGTTGTAAGGTGGGCGGATATATTATTTTATCATCTTGTAACTCTTTTTTTTAAAAGCGTTGAATTTTGAATTTTTCTCAATGGCGTCCGTGGACGCAGGGAAATCAGTTTGTTTAACGCTCCAGGGCGGAAGTAGAATATAACCTCTTTTCCGTTAGATTCTGCTGAAAAAGTTGTGAAAGTGTTATTAAGGGTTGATATAAGGGCGGTTTTATTCCTTGTTTGTATGTCAATTTAGTAAATTATTAAACTTCTATTATGTTTATTTATCACCTAACATCAATGTGTTGTTTTATTTACGTTACCTCTCAAGCGTTTTTTTAGTGAGATTTACAGGAATCTACGCCACTCTACCAGAATTATGAGCTGAGGCCTTTTAAAAAAAGGGTTTTAGAAAAAATAGTGTTATTCGAAAAATATCAGTTTTTTAATGTGTTTTAAAATAATTTCCTTCAGGGCGGCAAACGTGATGTTTGTCTGGCGCCTGTTACAAATTAATTAATAGTCCTGGGGGAAAATTTTTTTATTAAAAGTTTCGTGTTGTCTATTTAAATAAAATGAAGAAATTAGAATCTTAGTTTTAACTGGCACCCTGACGTGTGTTGGGCAGAATTTTTTGTCTCTGTAGAAAAAGGCGAAAACCTGAATAAATTTTTAAAACATTATTTATTGCATATGTGTTGATATTATATGAAATGTGTTTCGCTTGTACCTTGCTATGTTCGCGTGAAGAGCGTCGAGTGCTCGCGCCATAATTGAATTTAACGGCGGGGTGAAATTTTCGGATGGTCGAGATATCAGGTACGAAGGCCCAGAACGCAAAGGGAGCGGTCGGAGAATTTCGGGACGGCTCTGCAGGACTCGGCACTGGTGCAGGCAAAACGGTAGAAAGTCTGTACACACAAAAGTAACGGATAGAGTGCGAAAACGTATTCGCGCGTTACAAAGTGATCAGAAGTGGTTTTAACATAGATTAAAGGATTTAAATAACGATCCATGGTGATTAATCAATCAATTTTGTTAATTTGATGAAGCTTTCTAATTATGGATCGATAAATATTGTTAAATTGATTAGAGCTTTGAGTGATTAATCAATAAATTTGGTTAAATTGATTAAACTTTTGAATGATTAATCAATAAATATTGTTAAGTTTATTATGCTTTCCAATGATTATTCAATAAATTTGGTTAAATTGCTTAACTTTTATTTTATTCATCAGTAAATTTTGTTGAATTGATTAAATTTTTGATGGTTAATAAACACATTATGTTGATTGATTAGATTTTTAAAGGATTAATAAATAAATAACAATTGACTGAAGCGATTGACGATTAATTTTTTTTGTATATAATCGATTTAATCATTTAATTGATTATTGAATTGGATTAATTGTTTTTAGTGTGGATTGGTCAATCAATTTTTTTTCCATTTGTCTAATTTTTTTTAACATGCCTGACCAGGACGATAGTTGGTTATTAAACCTTGGTACGGGAAGAATTCGTGCTATTTTAAATGCGCATTTCGTAAATAATACCTGAACTCGCGAAGTTGTACTGGATAGAGCAATTAGGTATTTTAAAAGATTTTTGGCGGAGGCAGTTTGGACGGCAATCGATGAGAATACGTCACATCAAGTCCCATTGGAATAGCATAGGCGTGGAATAGAACTTGATGCTTCCTTATTAGAGGACAATACAATCATGTCAGGCACAAATAGTACTCCTTCCACGGTTCGTAGAAGCGGTCCACCAATCGAAAATAATTATTCACCCTCGGAATCTGGATCATTTAGTGGGGGGGGGGGAGTACTTGAAACCCCAGTTACTTTAACTACTACAGTCACAACTAACACAAATACGGTGGTGACGAGTAGAATAATAGACAATAGAGCGACTATTACCCAGCCCTCCATGTCTGACCAAAACCCAGAAAAATTTGCGTGGCCAACAATGTCACCCTTCAGAGAGGGGGCACCTCTCTTAAGTGTCCCTACTTATTCAAGGACTACTTTTGAAAGCAATTTTAAACACATAGCTAGCTTACAAAATTTAGGAATAGTGGGCAGTAGTGGGGATAGAACGGTACGACAGCCTCCCCTATCATCAACGGCTTATGTGGATACGGATAGGCTTATAGACTATGAGGACCCAGATAGGTTATATTTGGAGGGTGGTTTACATTCTCCAAAACCCCCTCCAACACCATTTTTTAATATGGCACAATTTTTGTCGCAACCGGATCGAAACAATAGTACAGGTGTCGCTAATTTTCGAAACTATATGGCAAATGAGGCGAGACAGAGGCCAATTTTTCAGGACATATTGGGAACACCGAATGAAATTTTTGCAAATAATTTAACATCGGGAAAAGCGGATCACAGAAGTGGTTACGGTATGCGGAATGAAACCCATGCCGGATTAAACAATCTCTATTCTCAATATCGGCAAAATAGAAGAGATTTTGGTATTCAACCAAATGAACCCGCCAGGTATGGTACCTATCAAGGTGACATTCCTAGGGAGGTCCCGCAAAGTAGTTCCAACGGCCAACCTCACTACCACCCCTCTCATCTCGGCCCAATAGGGGCCCATATACTGAACAGCCTACTGCTTTCCGATTGGCCAGTAGTCCTTATAGAAGGGATAATAAAAACTTGTCACAAATCACAAAGCAGTGGAATATTAAGTTCACGGGGTGTGGTGATACTAGTGTGATCCAATTTTTGGATAGAGTAGAGGATGGGCGGGCAGTAGATTCTTTCAGTGAAGAAGTTCTCACAGTAATGCCTTTTCTTTTCGATGGCATAGCTTTAGTATGATTTAAACATAATCGGTACCTATGGCGGAATTGGCAAGATTTTAAATTCGATTTTTGTAATAGGTTTGGTGATATTAATGATCAAAAACGACTAGTGGAGCAGATAATTGCTCGTAGACAGAGTCCAGAAGTATCTAGTGTGGATTACTTAACATACATGATAGGTCTCTATAGACTTTACCCACGCCCAATCCCACTAGAAGAACAACTGGATAGAGCTTATATTAATATGCGCCGCCAAATAAGATGTGCGATTAGGCGCAGAGATTTTAGATCTTATAATGAGTTAGCTGTCCTTGCCCAAGACTACCAATGATCAGCCGCTAGGTGTGATGAAGATATCCTACCTCCGTCGCCTGAATATTCTTTTCTTCCTGAATAAACTTACCGACCGAGCAAAAAACCAAACAGAGCCAATATTTAAAAGAAAGGGGAGGTACCGATAGCCGCGATATGTACAAGCGAACCTGAACGGGAATCCGGTGTGGAAAATTTACGGAATCAAATCAAATTGTTAGAGGCCCGTTTCAAAAATGAGCGGGAAGATAAAGAGAACGTGGATTTGAAAAACTTAATTGAAATGGTTGTTAATTTATCAAAACAGCTTAAAGAGATAAAAATATCCAGTCAAGGTAATTCGAATTCGAGTTCTATGAAAGAGATTTCGGATTCCGCAACTAAACAATCTACCGGAAATAACTCGAGAGCTATCCCACAGGAGGAAAGATACAGGAATTATAAATGTAGGAACTGCAAGAATTTAGGCCACCCCTATTTTAAATGTCCTGAGGAAAAGCGAAAGTATTGTTGTGGGTGCGGGGCAGAAGGGATATTTAAGAGCGATTGCCCCAAATGATAAGCGAAGGGAAATGAATAGGAGAGGAAAGATTAGGGCCCCTAATTCCTCCCGTAACAAATAACGGAGCCCAATTATCACAGGATAATACGGGTCACATTCATGAGCTGACTATTACTATTTGGCTCCGTCAATTTCCAGAACGGTGAATAATGTGACTGTCCGAAAGGGGCAATATATTCAAAAAACAGGAAACTCACATTTAGATAGAATATGGGGCAGCAGTTCTAGGGACTAGGGGGAGAGGGTGCCGTTGCTAGTACTAGCGTGTCAGATCCTCTTGGATTGAAGGATATAGCACTGCGCGAAGAAATATTACAGGAGAGTTGTAGCATGAGCTCTGGGGAATCTAGTGTGGTTCAGGATGGACTAAGAGGGATACAGACGGATAACAGGGTAACCGAACAAGTTAGGGAATTCGCCGGTGAAATACCGTCATGTGGGGATATCGAGACCAAAGAAAAGGCCATGAGGCTGTTTGCGAAAATTAGGATCGGTACACGATTGATTGACGCACTTATTGAAGGTGGGTCTTCACGTTCATTTTTAATGGAATCTCTTGTGCAGGAATTGATAGCAGATAATAATAGGAAAATGATGGATGCTAAAGCACGTATGATGAGAGTAGCTAATGGGGCAACCTCTTAGATTCTGGGGCAGGTATTCCTGCCGATAGAATTAGATGGTGTGAAGCATGAAGTATCTTTTCGAATAACTAAAGCGTTATCACCACAATGTATTTTCGGCTGGGTTGTACCTACCTTGTTGAACATAAAATTGATGTTCAGGGGCATTTCTCAATCAAACAGAGACACTATCGTGTTTCTCCGGTTGCATTGGGAGCAATGTATGATGAGGTAGATAAGCTTTTAGCGGAAGACTTTATCGAACCATCCAGCTCAGAGTGGTCTAGTCCAGTGGTAATGGTGAAGAAACCTACCGGTGCATATCGCATGTATATTGACTGTAGAAAAGTCAATGAAATTTCCAAGGGCGATGCATACCCACTTCCTTTTTTAGAGGATATACTGGATAAATTACGGTCAGCCCATTATATTGCGACCATAAAATTGAGTCTAGCTTATCATCAAGTTCCTCTGGAGGACGGCAGTCGAGCTGTAACAGCATTTTCAGTTCCGGGACGTGGTTTGTTCCAATATAAGCGAATGCCTTTTGGGTTGAGTGGGGCACCTGCCACTTTCCAGCGATTGATTGCCAAATTAATTGGCCCTAAAATGTGCCCCCATTGCTTCGCCAATCTTGACGATATTATCGTCGTGTCCGAGACTTTTAAGGAGCATTTAGAATGGCTTAGGAAGGTGTTAGATAAAATCTATGGTGCAGAGCTAACCATTAGTCCCGGGAAGAGTGTGTTTTGCCGATCAGAGGTCCGGTATTTAGGATATCGGGTCAACGAACATGGTTTACAACCTAATGCGGAACGGGTGTCGCCCGTTCTCAATTACCCTGTACCGCGCAATATTCGGCAGCTTAGGAGATTCTTAGGTATGGCTAGCTGGTATCGGCGCTTTATACAAAATTTTGCCTCGCTTGCTGAACCCCTCACACGCCTGTTGCGGAAAAATAACCATTGGAATTGGTAGGAGGAACAAGAAACGGCGTTTGAAGCGATTAAAAAGGCACTCTCGTCGGCTC
Source organism: Belonocnema kinseyi (assembly GCF_010883055.1). NCBI lineage: Eukaryota > Metazoa > Arthropoda > Insecta > Hymenoptera > Cynipidae > Belonocnema > Belonocnema kinseyi. The sequence continues at coordinate 113,516,037 of NC_046660.1, read as the reverse complement.
CGATTTTGGCACGTTCGAATTTTGAACTCCCCTTTGTGTTGCAAACTGACGCCAGCAGTTTTGGCTTAGGTGCGGTTCTGACACAAGTAATTGAGGGGGAAGAACGAGTGATTGCTTTCGCAAGCCGTACACTGAGGTGTGTGGAACTAAAGTAATGGACGATCCGTGGTCTTCCCGTCGTGTTAAGAACGTGCAAAATTTCCCTAGAAGGTATCATGGGTGGAAGGTATTAGAGGGGAAATTATATGCTTTTAGACCAAACCCTCTAATAGACCCAATCATAGAAGACACAGGCTCGTCCGGGTCTAATGGGGAAAAGGGTAGTGGATCAACCATGGGCTTTGGTATCTATGGACTGCATGGGGCCTTACACACGTAATAAATCCGGTAATTCTTACGTCATTGTTTTTCACGTCTACTTTACTAAATGGATCGAGTGTAAAGCCCTAAGAGCAGCCAATGCCTAAATGTAGGTGCGGCCTTGGAAGATCTGGTTATTTCAAGGTGGGTTAAACCTGATGTTATTCATACCGATAATGGGACGGAGTTTATTAACAAAATCATAACTGAGTTAACTAGATTCTATGTTATCCATCACTCCACCAACGCAGTAAATCACCCTCGAGCAAACCCGACCGAAAGGATGAATCGTGTATTGAAGGCAATGATTCAATCATTTGTGGATTTGAATTAGCAAGAATGGGATGTACATCTCCATGAATTTAGGTACGCATACAATACCACGGTCAATGATTCCACTAAAGTAAGTCCGGCTTTCTTGAACTGTGGGAGGGAATTGAGGCAAAAAATAAGTCTCAGAGGAGAGGAGGTGAGTTCTGATAATATCCCCGAGCCCGATAGAGAAAAATGGATAGGACGTATGGAGCGCCTAAAAGAATTACGAGACCCCATGACGCTTCATTTAGAGGAGGCTCATGAGAAGCAAACTCGGTATTATAAGCAATCGCGACGTGATTTTAAGTATCAGATAGGAGATCGAGTTTTGAAGCGTTAGACGGTATTATCCGCAAAGGAGAAGAAAATATCAGTCAAACTGAACAAGCGTTTTTATGGTCCTTTTCGCGTCATGGGAATACGGTCACCCCTGGTATACGAATTGGCAAATGATAATGGAAGGGCGCTTGGAACTTTTCACGTTAAGGATCTTAAGCCATATGTATCGCGTTAAGCTGAGGTATTACTCAGTCTGGTTTCCCTTATGTTAATGTTATTTATTGTACTTGATAGGATTAGTTTTGTTTGCATATTGCATGGAGTTTGGCATGTTTTGTTTTCATAAATTAGGGGACGCCATCGTAAGTTGGAGAGCTATGGGTTCCAAGAGCCCTCTCATCGACCCTAGGGAGGTCCAGTATGCGTTGGAGGCCCTGCAGAAGGGGGATTCGGTTTTAGAGGGCGTAGCCCTAACCCCCAACAACCAGCGCATTGTCCGAGAGGGGGGCGAGAGTATAGGGGTCTCTAGGCCGTAGCCCACGCACAGACCAACTTCCCTTATCAATCTGCTCTGGGAGGAGGTAAACTATTCAAGAGTCCGGCCTTGCTGCAGCTAATCCGAAATGGGCAAAGAAGAAGTCGGAGAAAAAAACGATGGGGCGGTTGAACGTCCGGAAAGCGTTGTCAACCCTGGTGGGTGACATGTTTCCCTTGGTAAGGGGCCAGTCGTGGAGATTGGAGAGGCCACAGGAGTGGCCGTTAACATCGGCCGTGGAAACACAGGTGGTCCAGGAGGGCCTCCCTGAAGGAATACAGGGAGATCTTCCACAAGCGGTCCAGGAAGACCTCTCTGACGATGTCCGTGGGGATCCCTCATATGTGATCCAGGGGGACCTCCTTGAAGGAGTACGGGGGGATCTCCCACAAGTGATGCGGTAGGCATCTCCTAAAAAGGTTCCGGAGGACCTCAGGAGAGGAATCCAGAGCAGGGGGACTGGTGTTTACCATCCCGTAAATGCCATGCAAGCTGACGCAGAGAGGTGGAAGCGTGAATATAAGCGCTGTTTTAGTTGCCGAGTCGCGGGTCGCGAATGCGAGGACTGCCCTCAAAAGTTAAAACTTTTTTGTACCCTATGTAGGCGAGGGCGGATCCACCGTCGTGACTGCGGCTGCTCAATCTGGGCCTCTCAACCGCCGAATTCCCCAAGAGAGAAGAGAGGAAGACATATTGCGGGCAGTTTCCTCCATCATCTGTCCTTTGTGCCTTGCGACAATTGTGGTAATTAGGAACATATGTGGCAATGGTGCCCTGATCCTCTCACTCTCTTCTGTGAGTTCTGTGGCCAGAAGGAAACACACCGCCGGGACTACATCTACTGTAAGCGGGGTGGGTTCCGTCACCAGCGGTACTAGGGTAGGACCCTGGACATCGGTACCTTTCGGCTGCCAAGGGTGCAGATCTAGTTTTGTTTTGTTGCAACTTCTCCTTCCATCTCCTCTTGTCCTGGAATGTTTTTTTTTGGTTTGGATTTTGTGATTTTGATTTTTCTTTTTTTTTATCATTTTTGAGTGATGCATGTATCTGACATATTTTTCATAGTCTTACCCGTAGAATGGGTTAAGGCTATTTCTTTGTTTATTCTTTTGTGGTGGTTAGTCTTATGATTTTCGTTTTTTTTTTAGTTTTGTCGACACATAATGATAGTCTTTTGTTCTGAAATTCTATTTTATTTACTTATTTTATTTTATGTTGATTTTCTAGATTTTGAACATGAGAGTGTGTTGTTCCGCTTTGGAGTGGGTGATTTTTAGTTTCTTTTAACTTTGATTTAGGAAGTATGGTACGGAATCAAGCCGCTTACCACTAGTATTGTTCTTGGTCGATAGCAGGGGAGAAATGAATCCCCAGAATTTCCTCTAAGGCTGGAGGAGTTGTATATGTTCTCTGTTTTATTTATTTGTAAACAGCTCTTCCCCCCTCAGAGGAAATATCCATAAAAAAGGACCATTGAGGCTCGAACGAGGGCCAACTTATCTTATTTCTTGTCATGTTTTCTTTATTTTCTTTTTGAAATATTTTATATGTATATTTTTTGTAAAACACACTCTCATTGGCTTTTCATAGGAAAAAGGAGTAAGTCATTCTTGTTTTACTTTCTTCGAATTTCAGCGTGATCAACGCGATGATAACTCTCTATCAATTGAGATGAGTAATTTTAATAGTGTCAGTGAGGGAAAAAAATGAAAACATAGTCATTACTCCAGAGATTAATTGATTGATAATTGATTATTTTTCTCAAGGAACATTGGATTTTTTACCAATCGAAGGTTTCCAAATTTCGCAGAATAATTATATAGAGCCTTCTAGCTCGTTTGGACTTGGATCTATTAATTATTTAACATCACAAAGTGGATTTGTTGGGGCTTCTAACTTATTTGGCATTCAATCCGAGATTAATAATCTGGAAAAGTCACAAAATTATCATTTTTGTTTGGACCTTCCACATCTTTTGAATTTCAAGTTGGTGTTTTAAATTGCCAAACTGCACAAATCAGTTCTGTTGGACCTTCCAACACAGTTGTGGAAAAAGTGGAAAGAAAAAAAATGACGCGGGTTTCAAAAAATGAGAAATCTAGAGAGAAAGATCGTGAATATCACTTTGAGTGGCTTAGTGACAGGCAGCATTTCCTTTCTCAAAGATATGCGATGGCGTATCCCATCAGTCGCCCAGTAAAAATTATTAAGCCGTTACTGGAAAATGGAGTACATTGTTCAGCAGGGACAATGTACGAAAAATATCGAACTTCTGAGTCATTCAGAAGGGTGGCGTATTGGGTGAAAGAGAATTTGAAAAAACATACTCCTTGGGATTTGTACAGTGTTGACTCGCAAAATGAAGATGAGATAGAGTCGCTTATCTCTGATGAAAAGGGGCCCATCGAAGATAAAGAAGATATTTCAGAAGAGTATCCCTTTTTGGATATACCAAGCTGACAAGGTCCGTTTTTGATGTTATATGATGGGGTTGGTTTTGTGGAGAATCCAGCCTTTGTCACAGACGAGGATCCGGCTGGAGAGGGGCATCCTCGGAATTTTAAGCCAAGTGATCCGTAAATGGTCATCAAAGTGATTTTAATTTTTTCAAATTTAACGGTCATCCTTCATCCTACGTGGGCTTTATTTTCTGAGGAAAAATTCAAAAGGAATGTAGGGGTTGGCCTAGGACTTTTTGTCCGAACAAGTACTGGATGTCTCAAGGACAAACACTTTTACTTCCACGGGATTTTCCACAAAAGGGTTTTATTCAGTATTTAGCTCTGAAAAGGAAATGTATTTTTCAGTAGAAAAATTTTGGTTTCGCATCACCTGTTAGAAACAAGACTTTTTGGATCGTTTATAGAAGGCGTTTGATACCGGTAAGCAAACAGAGGAGAATATTGTTTTTATGATATTCTTGTTATTATTAAATATTGAATCATTTTTGTTCATTTAAAATTTTTGTTTTCAGTTTTTTGATTGGTTGTAATTATATTTGGAGGCAACGAGAAATATTCTGTTCATGAAAGTTTATCTGGAAGTGATTTACAAAAATGTGTATGACCCGATATGAGGAAAAAAAAGAAGAAATGTTATATTATTAATATTAGTATACTGGTTTGTAAAAAAAAATTTTGTGTTTCAATAAATTTGTGTGTGAAGTCTTTTTTTTGTTATAAATTAATATCCATGAAGAAGGGAAAGGGAATATCATGCAGTGTTATTATTTTTAATATCATTGATATATTTATTGTTCACCATTCATACCGATAATCCTGGCTTTTCATTTTGATCTACAATTTTTAATTCTTGTTCTTCTTTCGAGCTGCTTGGTTCATTAATATCATCATCAGGAGATGGAAATCTAGTATGTGAAGAGGAAATCCATATGGTTATTTCATATATATTGCTTTTTAATTTATTTATAAAGCAAGGTACAATTTTTGATAACATAATGATTATTAGGATTATGTAACAAATTAAGAGGCTTGGGACAATATAATATGAAATTTCTTTAAGAGTTTTAATTTTGGGTAGTTTGATTTTATGTTTCACGGAAATATTTAAAGATTTGTAAATTATTTACGAACAAATGTTGTTTGAATTTAATTTGTCTTTATTTAGCCATAGGGGTGAACCATTAATTATCAACGTGCAATTTGACAGAACTTCAATAGTTCCTTGTAATTGGAGAGATAAAACTGTTTCTAATTTTGAGGGGCAAATAATATTCACGTTTTCTTCATAAGGAGAATAATATATCCAACCATTTCTCATTTCTAAAGGTGAAAAATAAT
>NC_046660.1:113494482-113510648 GCF_010883055.1 Belonocnema kinseyi | reverse complement strand
CTGTTTCTAATTTTGAGGGGCAAATAATATTCACGTTTTCTTCATAAGGAGAATAATATATCCAACCATTTCTCATTTCTAAAGGTGAAAAATAATTTTTAATCTCTTCTGATGTTTCAATTGCACAATTAGGTTTGGATGAATCCAAAAAAGGGAAATTTCACAAGGAATAATTGTGTCTGTTTTTCTTAACATTTCTGTTGGCCGACGCAATTTTCCAAATGGTAAGATTTTAAAATCCTGAAGTGGATATTCATGGCTCAGATGGTAAGTTTCATTTGATTTTGAAATTCCCATGAAAATATTATCCAGTTTAATATGATAATTGATTATACCGTTAATTAGGGAATTTTCAAAATTATGAGAGGGATGCATCTTATAAAAATTGAATTGCATAGAATGAAGAATGATTATTGTGATTTGAAAAGTAAGAATACCATTAATGACAAATGTTTTAATTTTTGAAATGCGCAAAAGTTGCAAAAGTGTTGAGTTATTTGGGAGATAAGCCATAGGAATTTTCTTGTTTATATCTGAAGTCACGCAACTCAAAATGTAAGTACTGAGAATTGAAGGATGCCATTTTCCTATTCGAGTGAAGGTTAAATTTTCATGTAATTGCTTTAAAGTGTTTAAATGTTGTTCAGTTATTTTCGGTAAGTGGTATAACCACTGTGCTGGTTGGATTTTATAATTTTTTAGAGTCATTGAAGTTTCTAAAAAGCTGGGTACTAACTGTATTGCAATTACAATGAAAATGAAAAGTTTTAAATTGTTCATGTTGCTTCTCGATCTGTAACCTAGAAAAAAAAATATTTATATTAGTAGGTATGTACGAACTAGCAAGCAATAATTATATATTAACATGCATATTTAAATTTAGCCTAAAAGTTTATTGCATGCAATATCATTTTGCTTGTCATTTTAATAACAGCATTTTATTCTTTCATAAATCGTGGTAACAATTTTTGGGTCTAAATCTGCACTTAATGCATTTCTTGAAAGATTTCGTGTTTTGCATGAAGCTTGGTAATGGAGTAAGCTTAGAATTTTGTCGGGAATAATTTGATTCACTAGTTATATTTTTATATTTGTGTTCCTTTGGATTTATTAACTCTGGTTCTGATCTAATTGCGACCGTCTTCTTCCTTTTGAGCTTCGGCGATTTTTTACTTGAAACTGTCAGATTGTTGAATGATTCTTCTACATCTTTGTTCACATTTGATCTGCTTATGTTTTGAATTGAATGATAAACTGATTATAAGTCCTACTTGGCAATAAGCTAAATAAGATAGATGTTCGTCAGATGAAGAATGAATATGACTTATTGAAAAAATTGTGGCGTGGAAGGGAACGATCTTTACATAATTTTTCTAATTCAAAAATAATTTCTGAATCATGCGTAGGGTGAATTATTTTAGCTAACACCGAATTATTTTGTTCTTGCAAAGAACAATAAAGACTTCGTGCTGCATTTTCTTTGGCTAGAACTTCGTCCTTATTTGTACTGAATATTATGTAATTTTCAAATTTTAAAGTGACTGAAAATTCAAATTCTCTCTCAGTATTTCGTTGAACTCGCATTTCGTACTTTGGTGCTTGACTTCCTTGTTGAATAATAAGTTCTTGAAGAAGGAGTGTAAAGGGCTTTTGAAACATTTCTAATTTTAGAAATGTAAGGAGTGATTTTGTTGTTGATTAGAGATTGTTAGTTCTGTTAATTCATTTACTGGGTATAATCTTGGATCTGTGTTGGTTGAACGATTACCTGTTGGAATAGTATTGACGCGAGTAGGCTGAATTTTTGCTTTTTCTTGGTCATTAGTTGTTTTCTTACTTTGTTCCGCCACTTCAGTTGATGTTTTTTTGTTTCTTCCTAAATACAATAATAAATTTGTAACAGAGTCCCATATTGCTTCTAATAAATGTATTGACCAACCAAAAACAGAATGTAAAGCATATCCGTGTATTATTGTATCGGCAATTAGTTTAATACCACGAAATATTATTATGATTCCAATCAAACCGGCACTTGCTGTCCCGAAATTGGTGAAAATTGACCAAAATTTGCCCCATGCAGTTTTTGCTATTTTATCCATTGTTTCTTCATCCATAATATTCATTAATGGCATTCCATGGTGGGCTATCGGTAGACCAACAATGGCTCGGGCTAATGAGTTCAGAATCATTGGCTTTTCTGCGGGGAACATTATGTGTTCCCTTCGCTTTTCTAAGTCAGATTGCGAATAAATACCACTGGTTGCAAGCGCAGCAGGGTTTCTATAATCCCAAGTCGCTCGTGCCGTAGGTTTCATTATCTCAGGAGGCGTGGCTTCTACAGGAGCAGGCAACATTTTATACCACTTATCTCCTAAGAGATACATTGTTGAAATAAAAGTTTCGCAAGATACTTGGAGTCCGGTACTTGTTAGAATATTGGTGCGCGGTGTTAAATATCTAGTTTTATTTTCGTATGTTACGGGTAATTGTAAATAACATTCTTTATCCTTTCTAAGTATTACTTCTGTTGGTACGCATTTAATAACATGGATTACTTCACCTGCTACAATTGACATATAACCAGGACCCTTCATTAGAAAATACGCAAATTCATCAGGAGCTTGAGTGGCCAATATAAGGGCATTTTTCAACACTCGTTGCTCCAGTATACATTTTCGATATAATATATCATTATATAGTCTAATCACTTCTATCCTGATATGTCTTTCCACATATACGAATTTAGAGTTGACATACGTGAAAATATCCATATTTTCTATCAATGCGCCATGACCCTTTTGAAACATTTGTCCTGGGTTTGCCTCGAAAATCAGTAACTTAAGGTGTTCCGTTTGAATTAATATATAGTTGCATTCTGGCAACAATGATTTTTGTGCCAGAGCAAAAGTTAGATCTTGGGTTGTCAAAGAATATATTACTTCAGAATTGTTTGTACTACTATCCCATGTTTTATTTGCTAAACCTTTGTATAATACTTCATATTTATTAGAGTTACAGATGTCTGAAGGTACGTAATTCCAAAATGTGTAACCCTTATCTACGTCTATGCAAGAAGTACCCACAAATGGGCAAGCAACCCCTGCATTTAAAATAACTTTATTACTTTCCAGATTTGCAGTTATCCAACTTTCCCATAGTAAAATACTAAGAGAGTCCATAACTATTACATCTTGTCAAGTATTAAACGGATCAGAATATTGTGTTCCATAGCATTTTCCGTACAAGTTTGTTGTACCGGCGAAAGTCACGGCTGTATAATTAGTGAAATTCATTTTTAAATCCGATATTTGTACATCATTTTTCAAATTCAATATACCAAATTCATGCATTTTTTGGCATTGGCTGCGAGATATTTCTTTTAAAAATGTTATTTCTCCATTAGTTACTGCTGATATATGTGAATACATACCGCAGTAATATACTGTGCGTTTTACTTCTACTTTACATTGAATTATTTTAGTTTTGACCAGATTGCTTAATTGCAAGAGTTGAACATAAGTTTCTTTAGTTTCTAGTGTTTTTATGAAAATTACATTCTCCTACTTCTAATAATGATAAGGTTGTTACATTAAGATTATCGGACCAACAATCATATCCCACGTTGGCACTTGATGGAAAAGTCCATATCAATAGCAGGAGAACATGAGCGAGACCTCGGACTTCGATTTACATTATCTGGAAAAAGGAGTTCTCCTATTAACAGTTATATCTGTCATTGTTATTTGAAATTTCGTGCGAAAAGATATAGAAGTCTGTTTGACTTTGTCTATTCAATTTATTTACGCACTGTGTAAATCTCTAAGAGGTCTGCCAGAAAATTTTGTTGCGATTGTTAAAGACTTAGTAACAAATAGCGGTAAGCTAGTGGTCCTCTAGTTTTTATGGTCAGAATAATATCTCTTATGGTTTCTGGATCAGTTACTCCAATTTGTATAAAATTCGAAATATTGCATCGATTATTTCGCGGTGACCGCAATCCATTTTAAAGAAAACCCTTTATATCTGAAATATGAAATATGGCTAGTATCCCCTTTTTTATATACATAATAATCCTTCACTTTAAGTTTGATCTGAATTTTGTTCAAGTATTTTTGAGATTTTTTATAATTTAAACCTATTAATGTAACATATTTTTGGTTTATTCTCTATTTTGATTTTTATATTCCCGTTTCCTAAAATTTCTAAAACTTTATGTGGTCCTATATATTGATCAGATAATTTATGTATTTTTCCATCCTCTAGTAAAAATACTTCATCTCCTATTTTTACATTTTGTGGATTGGATCGTTTATCATAATAAATTTTTGATCTATATTTTGCTGTAATTAGATTTTCTCTTGCTATACCTCGAATATCATGTAATCTAATTATAAGATTGATCAGATAATCATCGTACGTTTCTAATTTTTCATGTAGTTGTGGAGGTTCGCTGGAAGGTTGTCGTGACAGTTTGCCAAATACTAATTCATAAGGTGTGCACTTAGTTCCTTCGTGAACGCTAGTATCATAAAAAAATGTTGCAAATTCAAGCCATTCATCCCATTCTACGTTTTTACTCACGAATTGTTTTAAGTATTTGCCCAAAACACAATGAGATCGCTCTAATGGACCGTTGGATTGTGGGTGACAGGCAATAGTTCGAAATTGTCTAACACGGTAACAACAATTTATCAGTCATTGTGCGTAAAGAATAAATTGATTTTTTAATATTACTAATAGTTGCCGAAAGATATATGATAAAATTGGCCCCTTTTTAGTTCTTTTGCTTCCCCCAATTTAAGGTTAGAAAATCTTGGTAATTCATTGCATTTTTCCAAAAATTTGGACCCATTATCGCGAGGAATGTCATTGACTGCTAAGAAATATGTATAATTGTCCTTTCGCATGGTCATCTGGTCCCTACACTCGATAATATTTTTATTCTAAAATTGAGATGCTTCACCCTTTTCTCCAGAAGGGTATCTTTGTCCAGTTGATAATTCGCTGGGTTTTCATTCGACATATTTACTTCTTCTGATTCTTTTCTTCTAATATGTTTTTCAAGGTTTGCGGAATTGTTATTAAAATTTTGTTAATCATCTTCTTCACTAGAAGAATCCGTAAAATAATTTTCAGGATTATGATTTTCTGCGAATTCAGGGTCAGAATGGATCTTATCTTTTACTTCTTCAAGTTCTTTATCATCTTTTCCTTTTTTATTCTTCTTTTTCACAGAGTCTAAGGTTTGTTTAGGATTTTTGCAGGGGCGGCCTCTCTTTTTTTTGTGCTGGTAGTATCAAATTTTCTGTGCTTACCTTGAATTCGATTTTTCTTTGGCCTTCCTCTCTTTTTCTTTCCTGGGATTGGGTTTTCTTCTTCAGATTCAGTATTGTCTTCTTTATAATTTGTTTCCTTTTGATTTTTCGTTTCTTGATATTTATTGGTTTCTTCAGCCATTCGTTTTAGTTTTCGCCTAGTCATTACTGCATGACATTTTCGGTCTGTAATTCTTCCTTCTGGTTCCTCATTTGGGATTTCACTGGGCTCTTTTTCATGACTTTGTGAAGTCGAAGGTAAATTTTGGTTACCTTCAATTAATTCATAATTTGGCTTCTCTGTACACCTTAAATCAATGCTTGGACGTGGAATTTCATTGTTTGGCTTTTTCTTTTCATAACCTAAAAATTCCTCATCACTTAAGTAATTGTTTTTGAAATTTTTGTTATAAATCTCAAATTCTGATAATTTTTGTTCTATCGATTCTTCTTCCACTAGATTCTTTGATAATGCATCAGCGATAACCTTTGTTTTACCTGCCTTGTATATTACATCAAAATCGTATTCTGCCAGCTTTATCTTCCACCTAGTAACACGGGAACAAGGGTCCTTAGCATTTTGGGACCACATTAATGGTTTGTGGTCCGTCACAAGTGTGAATTTTCTACCGTATACGTAGGGTCGAAATTGTATTACACAATAGATAATTGCCAAAGCTTCCTTATTGTAAGTATCATATTTTTTCTCAGCTTCGCTTAAGGTTCTTGAAACGTAAGCGACTGGTTTAGCCTTACCTATTTCTCCCTGAGATAGGACTCCTCCTATCCCATAGCCAGAGGCGTCAGTGGTAATGATAAAGGGTCGTGAAAATCCGGTTCCTGCAATAGTGGTTCTTCACAGAGTAAATTTTTAAGGGTATTAAAAGCTGCATCTTGTTCTTTTGTCCAATCAAATGGAATATCCTTTTTTAGTAAATAGGTCAATGGGTATACAATATGTGAAAATTGTCCTATATATTTTCTATAGAACCCGGCTAATCCCAAAACTTGTTTTATGTGCTTTTGTTTTTTTTTGGTATAGGCAATTTTTTTACTGTCATAATCTTTTTTGGATCGGGTCGAATGCCATCTTGATCTATTATGGTATATGACCCAAATAACTAACTTCATGGCGCAAAAACTCACATTTTCCGGGTTGTAATTTTAGGTGCGCAGCTTCTAACCGCTGCATTAAATTATTAATTTTTTCAGTGTGTTCTTGTAAACTGTCTGCATATAGTACTATGTCATCTAAATATACAAATAAGTCAGTTCCTTGTAAACCAGTCAAAACGCGATCCATCAGTCTTTGAAATATTGCTGGGGCATTTTTTAAACCGAAGGGCATTCTTTCGATCTCGTAGTGTCCGTGTGGTGTTGAGAATGCAGTTTTGTGAGCTTCAGCGGGATCCATATTTATTTGGTGGAAACCTGATGTTAAGTCAAATACAGAAAAGAACCGCGCTTTTCCCAATTGATTCAAAATATCATGGATATTACGGAGGGGATATGAATCACCGATTATTTTTTCATTTAGTTTTCTAAAGTCAAGCACCATTCTCCAGCGTTTATTGCCGAGCGAATCCTGCTTTTTAGGCACTGTCCAAATAGGTGTATTATAAGGGGATTGTGAAGGTTTAATAATACCCTTTTCTAAAAGTTCGTTTACTTGCTTGTTTACTTCTTCTTTATGTATAGGAAGAAAACGATATTGCTTTGCACAGATAGGAACATCATCTGTCGTTGGGATTTGGTGGCGTAAAACGTTAGTGGCTATTAAAGCTTCTTCAGGTATGTGAAATCTGTCAGCATGTTTCCTAATTAAATCTTGTACATGTTTCAATCCCTTAGAATCTAAGTAATCCAAACGCAATAATTCTTCAAGGCGTTTTACTCTATCTTCGCCTGTTATATTGTAAAAATTACACAGTTGTTGTACAGATTGTGACGGTAGCATGAATTCCGAGAATATTTTATTAAAAGGATTCGCGTTTTTCTTACAATATATGGTTTAACCTTCCAATAGTATTTTTGGATCTAAAATAATTTCTTCGAAGTCTTCTAAAATAACCTTTGGAATATATATTTCTACAGGGTCAGGAAGAGTATAAGCCACCTTCAGATATGCTTTACCGTTATCATTTTTCACTATGGCATTTCCTAAATAAATACTATTTCCTATTGACAAATCTGGAATATAGCCTTTCTGCTTATCAAGGTTTCCGGCATACACATAAAAATCCGAAATTGTTCGAGCAGGCCCAATAATAGTTCCATTGGGTTCAAATGGGTGTGTTTTATTCGAAAATTCTGAGCATTGATCTTTGAAATTTATTTTTACATTATTATTAGTAAAGAACTCTGATCCAAGTAACCCATTTTCAGAAATAGGCACACTATTAGAAATTATGTTAGATGTTATGAATATCCTAAGACATCAATTTTTCCTTGTCCTAAAGTGTATACAGGATGTTCATTTATACCTGTTAATTGAACCATGATTTATTTGTCTATTGGCATAGACACTCCGATCATATACTCTTTTATTAAATTCATTCCTGCTCCAGTGTCAATCATCATGCACACTGAGCCTGTCAAACCTTTTATGAATAATTTGATAAATGGTATCGTAGTACCCTTACTTAAGTTAATTTTTGACGAGATAATTTTTTCTTTTTGATTTTTGCTATTTTAGGCGCATTTAATTCCTTTTGTTCACTTCCTCCCTCAGAGCACCGGACCTGGGGAGGTTCATTTCGTTTCCCGGTCCATTTGGCATTGAATTATGTTGTCCCTGCTGTTCTCGCATGCGTTCATTATAAGCTCTACGTCTACAATCTTTGAAAAGATGATACGATTTTTTACAATAGTTGCAAATAATACTATTCATGTCCCGCGAAGATTGATATTATGGGTTTCTATCAAAATTATTTCCTTGATTTCGTGAATAATATTCTCCATTCCTACTGTGGCTTGGCCCAGTTTGCCACTGATCTACATTTCTATTTCCATTTTCAACCGGCGGGTTCCATCGATCTCTGCCCCCCTGTAGAGATCGAGGATTCCAAGGTCGGTTCACTGAACTTTCTCTCTGAAAGTTTCCCTGCTGCTGATATCGCGAGAAGGGATCATATGTGTTGCGCCAAGGCCCTTGTCTTGTGTTTGAGGAATTTCCACGTATTTGACCTAACTGACGACATGTGGGAGCAATATCACTTGATTTCCGTAATTTTTAATAAGTTTTGATTTCTCCCCTCCCCGTAAAGCAGCTGTTGCCGATAATCGTCGTTCGATATCTATAGCAGAGTTAACCGTTTCCGAAAAATTTTTTTCTGGTGCTATTTTGTTTTATATTTTGGGTCTCAAGCCGCGTATAAAACAGTGAACAATGTCTTTACCAAATTCATATACAAAAGTTCTATTTGGCCACCGTTACTTATTTTATATGTATCTAAAATTTTATTTTTAATTTCGCGAATCCTCGATGCATAAGAAATTATATTTTCACTGTCCCATTGGTACAAGTTTCCTAACTCACCTTGCAATTGATAAACTGATTTATGTGGCGCATAAATCTTTTTCAACCGGATTATTAATTCTTCAACGGTACTGAAAGAACTTCCAGTTATACATTTTCGCGCCTCTCCAATTAATTTTGTTCTTATTAATTTAACAAGATTAGATTCCACTGCTTTTGGAAGCATTTCTTTAGCCTCGTTGCAACCCTCCACAAAATTTTGTACAGGTATGTTGTTTCCACTAAACAGTGGTACTACTTCTAAAGCATCGCGCAAGGATATCATTTGGTTTCTAGTGACGGTTTCGAAAAAAGTTTCATCATTTTTGGACATGGCTGGCCGGTATTGATTGTATTCGGTGGAGTCAGATAAAAGAGACTCGGAATCATAATTACCTTCTACTTTAGCGGCGGGTTTAATGGGTATTTGTTGAGAATTTGAATAAAAGTTACTGGCGTTCTTGAAAGGGTTATTGGGACTATTAAAAGGATTAAATCCGTTAATTGTTTGATTATTGAGGTCAGAGCTTTTTATCGAAAATCCAGAATTTATTATGGGTATATGAGATTTTTCAGAAGGTTTTGTCTTAATAGTATCGGCAAGACTAGGGTTTGGAATACACTTCTCTCTTTCAAAGATATCCTGTATTCCAATTGAGTTAAAAGAAATGTTTTTATTTGATTGCTCACAATTTTCATTTATGAGTATATTTTCTTGAGAATCACCTTTTATTTCAGTGGAGTTTACTGGGACTTTTTCAGAAAAAATATCGGATGCTAATATTATATTTTCGCATTGATTTTCACTAGAGCTAATAATGACACTATTATCAAATTTCTTAATATCTTTGTTCTCTTGAGTTACCTTTACCTTTACGTGGTTCAGGATGTGGATATGAAGTTCCAGAAATAGATAAATGGGAGTTTAATTGTTTAGACTCCTCTCCAGAAGGAGAGTCAATACAATTTTCAGGCCTAGGGGAAATTGAAGAAGCAAGATTTTCAACTTTTAAAAGATTAAAAGTAGATATACTAGAAATTAAATTTTCTGTGTTGGTGTCAATAAAATTGACTCTTTTATTTGTATCAATATTTGTTAATTTTCTATTTGGCTTTTCAAGGGACTGGTTACCGATTTCTTCCACAACTTTACGTAATTCTGGATTATTTTTTACCTTACTGCGATAAACTCTCTCGTCACTTAATTTGTTTTTAATAGTATCAAATTCATCCATTTAAATATATATTTAGTCATTCCAAAATTATGGCGACACAGATTCAAAGAAAAAAAGGCTTGTTTGAATTCCCTGTTTATGTAATTTAATTATATTGAAAATACCTTATTTATGCTTAAGGTTTAATGGAAATAATCACTGTTGATTTATAAATTTCACATACATACCAATTATTACGCAATTTTGGGATAATACCTTCAAGCAAATTCATAAAACTTAATGATACGAGTATTCACTATTCACTTTTTATGGTAAGAGTATATATATTTTATCAAATGTATGGGTTCATACCAGTCTATCAATTCAGAGAAAAGAAAAGGTGTATCATTCACAATTTCCACAAATTCTCATTACATGACTTGTGGATTCCCGGCCGATGCACCAATAATAATTGGCTATGTTACGTCATGAATAACATAAAATAGACCAATTGTTCCCTAGAATCTTCGATTTTATCCGTAATGGATTTCGGACGAGGACAAGCCAAAGAAGAGAATGGAAACTGAATTGAATGATATTTATTACATAGTAATCACACAGTTTAATTGAAAGATATGGAGTTGAGAGTGATAGACCAGCGTTGCGCCCTCAGTTATGTATTGGTCCGTACTGAAAAGAACGAGACTGGTAAGTTGCGGGTTGAAATTCGAGGTGTGATAATCAATAGACGAGGTTGTTTGTTGAAAAGTACTAACCCTTGATTCTTTAAATAGCAAGATCGTTTAATATCGCCTGACGAGTCCTTAGGGATGTGTTGGAAGCTGGCTGCAAGATAGGTTTCAGCCCTTTGGTATCGATGGTTATTTTCGGAACAGGCTATCTGTTCTCGGGTGGCTGAACTCGATCCTCGAGTTTAATCCGATACGACACTGGGTTCAGATAAACTTAGATTTGGTTGATGAGAGACAGCAAAAACACTGACTCGAGTACTTGGCGCGAAGATAAGACTGATGCAAAGTCTGGTGTACAAAACTGACTGACTGCTAGCTGGGTGGGTACCTTCCTTTTACCCTTATATATTCTTCAACATTGAGTGATTTTCGAAGGAACAATTTTTTCGCCCCCGAAGATTCTTCCTTCGTATATTTGTCCCTCGTGAAAGCGCCGTCGCCCAAGTGAAGGGAAGCTCGGCCGTCGTAATTGAGAACCAAGAATCCACATACAGAATTGGGGGAAGCGTTATTTATATCTTATCGAGGTCATACTCTCTTTCTGACATATGCATCAAACTATCTATTTACTTATTTTAAAGTACAATTTCATTCCCTCATTATTAATATTATTTATAAATTATGGTCACGGAACAGTACTTCGGAATAATTCACAGACTTCAGGATACAGCACATACTTCAGGATAATCCACGTACTCAAAGAAAAGTTCTAGTTAAAGTCACCAGACGCGTCTGGCTCAAAAAATTTCTAGTTATTTTAACCAGAAATTATGGTTAATACGACTAGAAAATTCCAGTTAATGAACTCTGGTTGATTTTTTCTGGTTAAAACTGTTCTGGTTAATATTTCTGGTAACAGAAGTGTCGCGATCTTTTGTCGATTTCCACGAATCTTTTGTCTTATGTCATTTTTCTGGATGTGTCAATTCACGCTTTGGGCATCAATGTACAATTCTATAAAAATCGCGATTTTTTAATTGTATTTTCAATTATATAAGTATAAGTAATTATAGTAATACGTGAACTTAGTTGTGTTATAAGAAGAAATTTCGCGTTATATGTCTAAACATCAGTGCCACAGGAATATTTCCAAAGCAGGCACAGATTTTTTGGGTTTACTTCAAGGTACTTCAGGATTATTGACATATTTCGTGATAATCCAGAATCTTTATAAATACTGTATATTTCAAAGTATGTTAGGATATTGAGAGGTATTTCAGCATACTTGAAGTGACTTTCGAAGACTTTACACGGTTGCATCTCAAACTTATATTTTTTAATTAATTTTAAATCATTTTTGATATTAAAAGTTTTGTTTATTCCACAATATTTACAGAAATTTTGCGATGAAGTGTGAACGCCGAGATTAAATCGCTTCTCCAAATTTTATTGTAAAACGAATAGGAGAAGAAGTGAAAAGTGAATCAATAATAAAAACTCAAAAGGTAATCTGAACATAACATTTTTGCTAGTATTGTCAATTCATTTTTAACTGGGGTGCATATCATGAGAATTTTTAAGGTATAAAAGTGCTGACTATGTTTTATCATTTGTTGATCACGTTAGTCCAAATATAATTCATTAACCCCAAAATATTGCCGAAAATCATTCACCATTCATAAAAAGAAAATGCATCTTTTCATAAAAGTTTTGTGTTTTGATGAGTTGGTAAACCAACGGATTTTAAAGAGAGCCTTTTATTGTAATTCGCTCTCTAAGTGTGACCGTATCTAAGCTGGCTGTAGGCAGATGTCATATATACTTATGTCGTTTCTTAGACCTACAGTTGGGACACAATGACATGTATCTGTAGCGGATGAATTTTCTCTGGACAACATATCGAGGCGTCCTAACGATAGGATGCCAACGCACGCGATCGACTAGATGAAACTTAACCAAAAATATAAACAATAAAAAGCTAACCAAGAAGTAAGAACTAGAAAGTTTTAGATCGCGGAATTGAACAAAATGGAGCTAGAAGTTGGCCAAAACTAGAAGATGCTCGCTCGCTCCATCAAAACATTAAAGTGCTATCTCGGGCGAGTAAAGCATGAAGCTGCCACTTCTCGCTTATAATCTAAACGCGAGAAGTGGCTATTTTCATGATTTGCTCGCCCGAGATAGAACTTTCATGATTTGATGAAGCGAGTGAGCACCTTTTAGTTTTGGCCAACTTCTAGCCTCATCTTGCTCAATTACGCGAGCAAGACTTTCTAGCGCTAACTTCTCGGTTAGTTTTTTATTGCTTTTATTTTTGGTTAAGTACCGTCAAGTCGTGTCGCGTGCGTTGGAACTCTACCGTTAGGACGCATCGATATGATGAAACGAATGATATGCATACTGGTATGGGCAAAAAATTTAATGATGACCAATCGATTTATAATAGCAAAGAACAGTTATTTATTTATTAGTTCATTTTATTATAATTTTTTTGTAATGAATCCATATCATGTGCCTCCACAAACGCGTTGAAAACGGAAACAACTGAATGAAAGGGTTATTATATACGAAAAAATACATTCTCGCAGTCAACAATTTTTTAATGAATATAAGAGTATTGTAATAATTAGCGTTTGTAAGGTGTAAAACTGCTGACTGTGTCTTATGATTTGTTGATCACGTTAGTCCAAATATAATTCATCAACCCCAAAATATTGCCGAAAATCATGCATTATTCATAAAAAAATGAATCTTTTTATAAACGTTTTGTGTTTTGATGAGTTAGTAAGCCAACGGATTTTTGAATGAGAGCCTTTTATTATAATTCGCTCTTTAAGTTCGCATACATGCACATACATCACGCTACACGTAACAAAACTTGCCTATAGTTATACAATAGAGGGAAAGGATTTATTGATGATGATTTATCGGCTCACAGAAAGAACTGAAGTTAAATTTTGTTGCATGTAAAATTTCCCGCTGTTAATGTTTACATGCTATTTCGCGAAAGTTTATCCTACGATGGAATAAAAGCTGTCGTCTGCTACGGCGTCATTAACAGCAATGGAAAACGGGCAATATATGAGTTAATTCGAGTTATAAATCGGGACACCAGATTTAAAACGACACAGAAAAAACAAATGTTAAAATGTGTTGCAGGTAAGACTTGAAACGATTAAAAATTTAAAATATTTCGGCAAAAGTTTCATCGAGGTTAGGAGAATAATTCTGCTCACGTCTACTGCGTGATACGGAAGTGAGCAAATTTCGGTCAAAAATGTAGAATCATTAAAAGAAAACACGAAAAAATGTGTACTTACTGATATATTTCCTCCGAAATAAATTAGACTATTGTAGAGGAATAAAAACTTACTTAATACCATTTAGCAAAAAGCTCAAAAAGCAACTGACAGATGGGAATCCCCGGTTCTCTATAATTTAATGAAGTTAAACGACGATAGATAGCGCTGACGTCGCAATCCTCGCTACATCTCGAATAAAAATGGAGCGATTATAAGGCGAAAGATTATCCAGGCAACGTTAAAAACCGAAAATTATCTTCGATTCATGTAAAGTTTATATGGCCAGGTTAATTTTTGTTGTGGTGAATCTTTCACCTGAAATCGATTTAAACTTTATCTTTCGTTTTTTCTGTGCTTGGGCATGACTTATGTCGGCTAATATCAAAACGTAAAAAGGCAGGGAGTCATAAATAATTCCCGTTTAATTTGGACGAATCGCGTAACCTGGGGCAACTAACGAGCTAAGAGGTGTGTGTTATGCTGGTCTGATCACATCATCTGTATCGACCAAGCTTCTTCTCTCATCATAAAAGTGTCGGGGCCATCGTTTGTGGGAGTATCATAAACTAAAATAATTGTGTTATAATTATTCCTATAGTACTGAGAAAATGTTAGGAACTCTATTATAGGTCTATAATGATTTTCTCACAATAATTCTACGTAAGTGAAGCTTCCTTTAGTGCAGACGCCAACCCCATTTCCGTCGGATCGACGAGATCCATTCAATTTTTCTTCTCTATTCTTATGTTAAATGATCTCCAGAATCCAAAACTGTACAGTGAAGCTCTGGAAATTGTGCACGCCACGAGATATTCGCAGTTAAGTATTTTGTTATAAATGTAACATTAAACAATCAAAATTAAAATTTTTTTGAATATTTATGTTAATGTTGCTAGACAAGCTCATGAGAAACAACAGTTGTTTCCGCATTTTCCCACTTCGACAACAATATTATATAGATGAGGAAAAAGAAACACTCTTTAGAAAGTACCAACTGAAATACAGATTTTTGCAATGAACACTGATCCCCTACAGTTAATAATTTGCAAGATAACAGAGATTTTGTTAGAAGCCATTTTATCGCGTCATGTAAATAAATTATACAGAAAAACATCCTGCATGAAAGTGTACTTACCTACTTCATAAGTACAAGTAATATAAAATAATTAAATAAGAAATATGTGACTTAATACAAAATATGGAATATTCTATCGGAATGTGAAACAATATCTTCATTCTTTGTTTAAGATGGTCATAGAAATATACAAAATGGCAAAAAATTATTTATTGTAATATAAAATTTCCAACATTTTCTCTTCAAATTAAACTATATCTTTATCGTAATGATTATTGTAATGCATCTCGATAGTAGTGCCTAATTATTAAGTAACTTTGTAAGTAATTCTGAATTACAATGATATTAAATAATAATTTAAATAATTAAATAATTAAAATAATAATTCAGACGTAAACTTGCTCCAAATGACTGTTTATTTAAATTATTATTAATCATAATAACAATAACGAGTTACTGCCACATTTTCTTGATAAATTATAAGCACTTAGAAAACTGCAACATGGCTGAGCAGAAAAAATATTGTTTCCCGATGGAAGACGCGAAATTTTTTAATTTGTTGATAATATTGTTATTAAAAATATAAATATTGAACATTTTTATTTTCCTGCAGATATTTATAATAATTTTGAATTAATTTGAAAGTTAGCAGATGAGAAAAACAATATTTTGAAAAAATTAGAATTAAATGTTACAATTTGTTTAATAGAATATTTATAATAATAACAATTCTTAAATTATGGTTATTTTTCATCCTTAACACTACTTCTACGAGATATTTAGACATTTCAAATGAAGATAAATTGTTTTTATTGTGGTTAAGCACCATATGAAAATAATTGTTTATATACATTTTTATAACAATTTAACTAAATCTTAAGCCTAATGTTCATATTCCTTAAGTAAATCTGCAATAATTATGATAAATAGCGACTTCTCTTTAGTCCTTTCTTCTGAGAAAAAAAATAATATTCTTAAAATTGGTCATGAATTGTAGGCTGTAGTGGATTATGAACAGTAAAATCCCTATTCCTCCCACTGTGCGGCGGTTGAAATTATGGAACTTTCACTATATTTTAATAAACAATATGGAACATTTTATGTTAAAGTG
>NC_046660.1:113483466-113494382 GCF_010883055.1 Belonocnema kinseyi | reverse complement strand
TTATATCGTAGCAGTATAAAAAAATAAAAATAAAAACTATACTTTCTGCATTTATTTTAATTATAATCAAGTGTCCAGTAAGACTTCTGTATGCACTGAAAGTGCAACGCAGTAACTATAGCTTGAAGAGTACGCAAAAGTCCCCTGTTTATGAATATCAAGGATAAAGCTTTTATGCAATTATTATCGGAAAGTTCATAGAGAAACAAAACTTGTATGTCGTAAAAAGTTTTTCATGCAGCGACCCGCTTTCAGGTTTTTCGGTGAAGCTACAACTTTTGTTAATACATTAGTGTTGAAAATGGTCCTTTTTGACAACTGCGTATACATGGTTTTTTATTCTTCATAAAAGACTTTGTGCACATTGTACAAGATCAGTGCTATAACTTGTGTATGAAAATCTTGCAAAAATCTTAATTGCGTTTTTGTTAATAACAATTTTTCTAAGCAATCGCGGATATTTTATATTGCTTTAGTTTTCGAACGTGTTTTTAAGATTAGATACGAAACAAACCAGTTGGACTCATATAGATTTTCATTTAATTCAAATCATTTGTTAACTATGGCCTTATAAACAATTAATTGAAAAATAATATTGGGTCTGTCCCAGGTGCAATTGTACAATTAAGATTTTCGATGTTTTAAAGTTATGTGCCATATGTGTCCCTTATAATCTTTCTCTCTGTCACCACTCCGAAAATATCCTTCTTTTGTCTATAATAATTGTTATCAAATAAATCCTAGATGTACACAATCTGCTCCTTTCATTCGCATTCCTTGAATCAAATGCGGAGAAAACTGTGATATCTCCTATGATCCTAATGCTAAGAATTTGTTAATTACGGCCTTATAAACAATTAACTGCAAAATAGGACAGACCAAAGATTATGTTGCAGTTAATTGTTTATAAAGCTGTAATGAAGAAATTGTTTGAGTTAAAGGGAAATTTAAGAGAGAAAAAAGTTTTTCATTGTGACTACCGCTAGCAATGCGAATAAAAAATCAGATTCGGTAAATATAGGATTTTGTTGAGAACCATTGTTATTAACAAAAGAACGATAATTTGAGAGTGGTGACAGACATTATTTTTCAGTTAATTCTTTATGAGGCCATAGTTAAAAAGTAATTTATAAAAAAATCTATAAGAGAAAACGTTTTTGTTTAATATCTCATTTTAAAAACACGTTTAAATACAAAAGCTGTGTGAAATATCCCTATGTGTTTATAAAAACCGTTATTAACCTGAGTTATTAATCTGAGGTGCATTGCATAGTTGTAAATGTTACTATAGATCTTAAAACTACTATAATTAATCATGAACGATTGATAGGAGACTTTGGAAAATTTCATATACCCAGAGGGAAATTTACTACCGGCACAGTACCACGCCAGTACCGCCGTTCGGAGTTCGATACTGGCGCGGTAATGTTAGAATACTGGCAGGAATACTGGAATTATACCGGTAAAACCCCTTATGATAACAATGTTCTGTACTGACTTGCAGTATTTAGCTAGTACTGGGCAGTACTTACATTTGGTACTGCTGTGCTGCCCTCTGTTAGTACTGGCCCAGTACTGGCTCAACCAATAATGAAAACTGGGTGAGGTACTGACCTGTAGTACTGGGCCAGCACTGAAGTTACCCTCTGGGCCACTACTGCAGATTAGTACTGGACAGGTACTGGTCAGGCTCCAAGTGATAACGAAGTATCCCATGTAGAAATACACCACCGGCCCAGTACTGGCCTACTACCGCCTGTCGAAGTTCCAGTACTAAATGGTTGTACTGGGCCAGTACTATTTGAGTACTTGCTTGCAATGCTTGGCGGTACTGGCCTGTCAATACTGGCGCAGTACTGACTGTCAGTACTGGGGTAGTACTGGCAAACCACTGGCGTACGAAAATGCCGGAGTTAATTTTAAAAATGATGAAAAATTATTTAATTGTTTTAAAGACCATCCATTCATCATCATACGACTGCATGTCGTCTAAATATTATTTATGATTATAAAAATATAATATTCAATCTACTTGTTCATTTCAATACCCACTGTTTCAGTTCAGAAAGTTCAGAAAAGTTAAAACAACAATTTTTATAATCTTTTTCTCGTTTATCTTTTTATCATCTTACGACATCAAATACATATTAAATAAACTAACCATTGACGGAAATGTAAATAAAATAATTTTAAAATAAATTATTTAAATCGAGTACAATTTTTCTTCGTGTAATATTTTATTTTTCGCGTTTTAGACCCGTTTAGACCGTTTTAGACATAGAAATTTTACCACGTTGCGCAACAATTTTTTTTATTAACAATTTTCTTTAAACCTTCGTGTAACGATTTACTTTTTAGGTGTTTTAGACTATTCTACAACGATTAAGACATACATCCAATGTAATTTTTTCTGAACATTTAAAAATTTTCATGAACTTGGAGTAACTTAGAATATTTTCCTTAAAAACAGTAATAAAAAAACATGTTTTCAACTTAATTGTAGTCAATTTCTCGACACTTCAAAACACCATGACAACATTTATGGACGTGTTTTTTTTATGTCTATTTTTGTACTAGTGGCATAGTACCGCCCCGGTCGTGTAGCCAACGTTCTGCCAGACTGGGCGAACCACCGGCTGCCTGTACTGGTGGGCAGTACTAGGCCAGCACTGCGCCAGTGGTGACCTCCTTCACACTACCGACATTTCCACCTGGGAACATGAGTAACTCTTCTGTTTTGAAAATTCACATAAAAAATACAATTTTTCGTTAAAACAAACATTGTTTGAATTCAACAAAAGGCTCAACAAAATAGTTTTGTTGCACAAAGAGCAATAAATGATTTTTTTAAGCCGACAAAATTTGTGTTGTTCCAGCCAAATATTTTTCTCTGTGCGTGAACTCTGGCTAACATCCGACTTTCCCCCTGGGTATGAAGTCACGCTTTATTTCAAGCTTTTTACCCTCTCCCTCCATACACCTTGTCACGCTCAATCACAAATAACGAAACCCCCATCTATAATATTAGTTCACGTTCTTTCGACCCCCCCCCCCCCATTCACATTTTTTAAAATAATTATAAAATAATTTTCGGAATCTTTTTAAATGTGGGAATCAAACGTTACATTAACATAATCAAAAATATAAACCTGATTATTAACAATTTTTTATTCTTCTCAAAGAACATATCAAACAGCTAGGATAGATATGAAATTATAGTGCAAAGTTTGAGACTCCCAACTGCTAGGCGATAGATTTAGGTATAGTTGCAGGTGTTTAAAACTTCGCAGCGTTGAAAATTTAATTTGTAGTATAATGTTTAAAAATGTAATATTTGTATTCACTCTGAACAGGACCATTAATATTTAAAGTCTAAATACTCGTGATCAATTAATATTTAATTTTTAAATACCTTTTTTGTCATATTGTGTTCCTCCCACCACCAAGTAAGTGTGTGGGGGGTATGTAAAGGAATAGGGAAAAAGGTGCAAAAAAAATGTAAACCCTCAGCTTCCATTCCACTACAGCCCTTTAGAAATTTTTGCACAGTTGAAACTAAAAATATGTGCTACTAACCAAAAACATTATAAATCATGTGTATCGAACATGCAATATGAAATATGTGAATATTTGATAAGTAATGCAAGTTCAGTGATTTAGGCCATTGGCGTAGATTTCTCAAGGACGAAATGGAAGTAAGTTTTCACGTTTTAAACACATCTGTTGGGTATAGTTTAAAAGGCGGTAACTTATGTCATGAACGCTTAGAAATGAAGGGTAAGTTACGGGTAACTTCTCGAGTGATAATTTTTCGAGAATTTATGAGAATCTTTCTGCTTCAAAAATCTACTATTTGTGTTGAAATTTATTTATTTTGTGTTGTAAAATTTTTGGACTCATTATTGTTTTCAGTGAACATCTTTCTGTTTTCTGGTCATAAGTTTTTTTTAACATCAATGTGTGAAACCACGTCGTTCGAAATCGGACCCCCTCCCCCCTTCCCCTATGTAGTCCACTAGGGCGTTTCGTTGGATTCCCCCTTATCCCAGAGCAACCACGCAGTTTATGGAAGGCCCCTAAAGCTCAGTACCCCCACGGAAATACAAACATAAATCTATAACCAAAAATCGGAATTAATTTATCGGGAAACTATGAGATGGACTCATTTACTAATTCCTAGAACTGCTGGTCTACGCAGTTTCTCAGTGGAACATGGCGGGAGGGGCTGTGACTGTTGATTTGCAAGGGCCATAGTGCACAAGTAATCAGTTTATTACTATGCTCAGTATCAGGCATTCCAATTGAAAAATCGCTCAGGCGATTTATATCGGAGCTCTTGTGTACCTGTATTATTTGTTTTGTTTAAACAAAAACTGCAAGGATACACTTGAACCCAACCCAAGGTCTATTGGACATTAGGGCATGAACTATTTCGCCCGGGCACCCGAATTGAGCCAGCGGTCAGTGTTTGACCTGAACATCGAAGGGCCACATTTATTTCGAACCCGAATTGAGCCAAAACGTATCTCTCTTGTTTGCTGGATGATCCTCCTACTTAAAAACAATATGGATATATACACTACTCTAGTAACTAGATGACTAGGTAGACTAGACGGTCCAAAAATGCTTTAAATAATGCTAGACAGTAGTAGCTTTTTCTTAAATTTTTCTTTGGTATAAAAGTCATCAACATATTTCCAAATTCTCCTGGGAATTTGAAAACCTTAAAACATTAACAAAATGGCGGTGTTTTTTCTAAAAGTCACACAGGAAAATTTTTCTTCATAAATAGAATTTTTTAATTTTTCTCGCAAAGAACGGCACTTTGTCCATTTAGAAAAGAGCTACTTCTACAAAAAGTTTTGTTACTTATTTATAATACATTGTACCATTTACAAGAAAAATAAGAAATTAAATTTTCATAAACCAATATAGTTTAAACCGCATAAAACGAGTTTTTCTACCAAGTTCTCGAATTTTGAAGTTGAAAGGAAGAATTTTGTACAAAAGCTGAATTTTTATCCAAAAAATAAACAGATTAACCGGAAATCTTAATATTTTGATCATATTATTTATCCATGGAGATGAATTTTCTAACAAGATGGACGAGCTTTCAACTAAACACATAATTTTTCACCAATCAATTTAAGATCACTTTCTAACTAAATGTAGAATAATTTTAATTTAAAAAAAAATCATTTTTAATTAAAAAATAAAGAATTTCCCGCAAAAAAGTTAAATCCTCAACTAAAATTATGAATTTTCAATTTAAAAATGTATATTATTATAATTCGTAACTTGCATTGGTATTAAAACAGACGAAATATCATTTTCCCATTTTAAAAAATTTGAAAATATTTTTTGCAATTTATTTTTAATTCACCCTAAATTATTATTAGTTTATCCTAAATTTTTTTACATTCTTTTAAATTTACTCAATTCTATTCATTCCATAAAGTTTTTTAACGTTTTTATTTCATTTATCTTGAAGTATTTAAAACTCACCCTAAATTTGAAGGCATTTAATCAAATTCTTTTGAAGTTTCTTTAATTTTTCCCTAATTAATTTCAAAATAATTTTTCAATTTATTGAATTATGATTGTACAACAAAATGTAGAACTGATTTATATTGAATGTGGTTAGTTTAAATAAGTTTGTTTTTGAAACGTTATATTAAAAAAATTTTTAAACTAATTAAAAAATGTACATTTCAGTATTTTTTCAAATATTATATTTATTTTATAAGATATTATCTTAAAACTATTCAGCTTCTGCGTTTTTAATTTTTTAAATAATGGTTGCGTATCAAATTCCTTGATTCAGAAAGCGCGCTTTTAATACTTTGAATCATAATTTTTGTTTATTTTTCATGTTTTGAATTTGAAGATATAAATGAGAAAAAAGCCTTTTTGGAAATTAAAAACAATGGTAAATTTTGGCATGCTAAAAGTTAAAAAAACGGCCTGTCGTATGGAAAAAATAGGTGAAGGGAATTTTGTAGCTACGTTTTGGAACATAAGCCCTTATGAATATTTTAATTTGTCTTGTGCCGTTTCTCCAAAAAATCATTATCATTATTTATAATGGTTTTTTTACGATTAAAACGAAAACCACGCGTTTTATCAAGAAATTATTTTAACAAAAATGTTAGATTTGTTGTTATTCACGATTAAAATACTCTACTTTCGGTAAAAAAAATGTTATCTATTTATTTTTTCTTAGCTTGTGTCATGTGTCGAAAAATTTAAGTTTTTGTATTTTCACTGTTTTTTTTATAAATAAAACAAAAAATACGTGTCCTATAAAAAAGTGATTAATAACAAATTTGTAGATATTTTTTGGGTGCATAATGTTTGTCTCATAATTTTTTTCCTACCTTGCATAGTTTGACAACAAAATAAAATTTTTTATTACTTTTTGTTTGATCAAAATTTGAATTATCAATTTTTCGAAAAAATTCAAAAAGTTGTTATAATAATCTTGAAGGGGCTGTCGAAAATTAATATTTTACTTTTCAAGTGCTATGAACAAGTGTACAAAGAATTTTTGAATCATGAAAAAATGTGTTCTCAAAAATTTTCAAAATACACTCACATTTAGAATTTTTATCCAAAATGGCTGACCAACGAACTTGGCATTTAGCTTAGGACACTAAAAGAGTGTATCAAAGGCCAATTTAATAGATTATTTGGTTTAAGAGTTATCGTGCTAATAGACAGATAGATATAAAGACAGACACATTCGTAAAAACCTGTTTTTTGGATTCAGGGGGTCTCAAAACGTGGACATTTGACAAAAACTGGGGAGGTCAAATTTTACACAAATCTAATACCTTCTCTGATGAAAATGTAAAAAGACGAATTGCCAAAGAAATAGTTGGATTTTTAGACTATAAAAGATTACTTTCTATCCATAAATTACATTGTTCAATTTTCATTATAAAAAATAATAATTTTTATTTTAAAAAGTGAATTTCTTATAAAAAAGTTAAATTATTTACTAAATAGTTGAATTTTCAACCAAAAAGACGAATTTTTCACAAAAGAGTTGAGGTTTTAAGCCAAAAATATGAATTTTCAATTAAAAAGTTTAATTTTTTTAATAAAAGTTGAATTTCTGCCAAATGTTTATCCCAAATGTATAATTTATTCTAAAATATAATAAATTCTCATTATTAACAAGCACAAAAAAACTGTTTAAACAAATAATAATTATTTAAACAACTCAAAATTAGTGAAAAAGTACTAGGAAACTTTTCACTCATCGAATAAAAGTAGTTTATGTTGGGAATGTTCCAAACAATACTGTGTTTAGCATGAATTTGACATAAAACTGCTATTTTGCATTTTTAAGAGCATTTCACGAGCACAATCCAAGAGATTGAAAAGCAAAAAAAATCAAAGATAATTCATAGCTTCATATTCATACTTTTAATAGGCGGGGCAGTTTTGACTCAATTCAGGACCACCGAAAATTGCCTACTTAACCGCTGGGCACAATTCGGGACGAGAAAGGCAAGGGTGATTGACCGCTGGCTCAATTCGGGTGCGCCCACCTGCGGTACCCTGAGATCGTCTTAAGCCGAAAATTTATTCTAATGTTTATATTTAAAAAGTTAATGCGCATTTCTGAATGTACATATTTTGACGTACTGTACCTTTAGCATTTTTTAATTAAATCTTCTGGAAAATTGTATTCGGATAATGGAAAGCCCAATTTAAAAATTAGTGTCAGCTCGTTTAAAATAAAATAATAACTGTTTGTGCTATAAACAATAATGAACTACTTAAACAAAGCAGATTCTTCTAATAAAACTGAATAATTTTCATACACATTAAATAATCAAATGGCTTTTAACAAAATGTTTCTATTACTTATTCCTTTTTTATTATTAAATTTTATTTTTTTGGTTAAAATGTCATGGACCCTTATTGCTGCTATAAAGGAAAATTTTACGGTGGAGGCATGCGGCTCCCATAAACCATCCCAATTTTTTTCTGAACCAAAGGCGTACACTTGTCCTACTCGCCTTCACAACTTGTCCTGGCTATTTGTGTTTGAGATTATCATGTGATTTTTATGATAATTATTCAGCTTTATTACAAGTCCCTGTTATTATTAGAAGCAAAAAGAGAGACTTGGCTCATTATTGTTTATAGAACAAAGAGTTATTATTTGATTTGAAACTAGCTGACGTTATTTTCTTAATTATGCGTTACATTATCTATATAGACATTTCCAGAAGATGTTATTAAAATATGTCAAAGTATATACATTCAGAAGTGCACATTAACTTGCTGAATATGAACATTACTATGAATTTTCCTAATAAAAGTTGAAGTACATCCAAAAAAAGAGTATCTGGTATCTTTTGAAATTTCTAGGTAAAATTACTTCCTACGAAGAAAACCACCTTTGTAATGTGGCTCTGAATATTTGTATTTATTTAATCTATTTTTTCTCGAAATTTATCACTTTTAACAAAAAATGTTCTCTTATAGAAAATAATTCTCCGTTAAGGATAGTCCAAACGTTTTTGGGAAGCTTTTCCCTGTGTAATCAATACTTTAACTAAAATAAGGACAGATTTATTTTTCCTTATTTTTCAGCATAAATGATATTTTTTATGTTAACAGTGATGGAATAAGAAAAATGATAGAGGATATTTCTTCTCGTAAATCGGTTTTCTTACACACCATATATTTGAACTTTCGAAAAAACCCAAAGTACAACAGGGCTATTGCATTAATTCAAAAAAAATTAAAACATGTATTTCTTGAAACACGCCAATCTTGGGGTGAGGAGGTGCCCTACTTTTTTTTGTAATGAGCACTAAATTTGACAAAATATTCATGAAAAAAATCCGGCAGATCTAGAACGACACATACGATTACACACAGCTCTTAGAGTATTTTCGGTTCCATTTTATTTTTAGATTTTCATTACATTTATTTATACATTTAGTTTTGTCTTTTGACTTAGTCCTTTTCTGTGATAAATTTCAATACTTAATTGGAAAAAAAATTATAACTTTAATTTTGAATTTCATTTCAACTAAGGAAATCGTACGCTCGAGCCGAATCAAGAGAGAGTCAGGGGGTTCAAGCTGGTGGTTTCCCCACCACGCTATCATCACTCTCCTCGGCTGGGCCCTGCTATTGGCCTGGACCCCTCGCTTCAAACATGGCTGATCTCTTTGCGGCGGTCCTACACCCTCGCTCAATGAAGTCTAATCAATTCCAGATGTGATCTTGAGTAGAGAAGACCTAGGAGTATCTGTGATTAGGGTATACAATGTGCGCCTCTTTCGCTTCGTTTTCTGATTATATTTCATGTGTCTTCCGATTAAGTAATCAATCGATTGCCCATTGATTTCCGTGCAACTCTAAAAATCTGTAAACTGTAAAAATGTACTACACTGTTAGAAAAATTTGCGCTAGATGTAGTATACATGTAATGAAAGCAAGAATGCACAACATGAAATTAAATTTAGTATACCAGCGTACATTAGATTTAGTATTGGAATGGACGCTTCTAATGTGTCCCCTAAGGGTTTACATTTTTCTTACACCTTCTCTATTCCTTTACACACCCTCCACACACTTACTTGGTGGTGGAAGGGGGACCTACAGTTTAAGGTGGGTTCCGAACCACCAAGAGCAACAGCCTTAAGTACTTAGAGAAAACCTTTTTCTCTAGAGGTACCGGTCCCACGACTCTCCGGAGATGAACAACTCCCTTGCTAGGCTAGTGTTCACCGCATGGGCCACCGAGACTCTTCCAGAGTGCGAGGCGGGAATCGAACCCGCAAGCCGAAGGAGTGGGTCCAAAGCCTACGCTTTAGCCCCCACGACCATCGTCCCACTTCATTAGATTTAGTATATGCATACATTGAATTTAGTATACACATATATGAAATGTAGAATACGCACATACTAAATTCAGATACATGTATACGAAATTTAGTATACGCATATACCAAATGTAGGACACGTCAAAACAAAATTTCGGAATACTTTTTAAACTTACTTAATTATAAAAGTAAATTTTTTACACCAACATATACCTACTTAAGAAAATTTTGTAACAAAATTGTACAAGAAGGCTTGATAAGAATTATGTTCCTTAATTTTTCTTAAATTATTTAAAATGGCAAAATTGTAAAGCTTTGCTTCAAAATCTTTTACATACAAGTATGTCAGTACACGTCAGGAATATCAGGATCTGCAAACGGTTTTTCGATTTTAGGTAAACTTTGAGAAATTAAAGTGTTACATAAAAGACATTTGGGAGTTACGCCATGTTTAATTTCAGCGTCACATTTTTTTTAAATATCTATATTTCTGAAATAATTCAACGAATTTTAATAAAAAATTTTACGTCTTATAGATAAAAGTATACACTTTAAATTTAAAATCAAACAAAGAAATTTTAACTTTTGACCAAAAAAATGTCCAAAAAAATTTGGAATTCTGTTTTTCGTCAAGAATGGAAAAAGTTGCTTCTTTCTTGTTAAGATAATTCAATTCATTATAATTTCCCCTTCAATTAAAAAAAATGATTATGACTTCTAGATTACGAGATAATGTAATTTTAGTTGGACCGTGCGATGCCACCGCGATGCTCTCCCAGTTTCGCACAGTGGGGAAAAAGCACATGTTTAGGCAAAACCACCCGACACGTACCATTCATTTAATGAATATAATGAACATAACGCAATTACAACTAACACTCTTATGCCGGAAACAGAAGTCGCTGGGCACTTCAAAATCCAATTTAATTAACATGGGGAAATTTTGAATTTTAGGAAAATTAACTAATGTTCCAGGGTTTCATCGATCTGTGCCAAGTTTTTTAGGAATTCAAGAGGAGTGTCTACGAAATAAGACCATACTAATAAGTTTCATTTCCACCC
>NC_046660.1:113475360-113483456 GCF_010883055.1 Belonocnema kinseyi | reverse complement strand
CCACACCTCCCCGCAGCGTCCCAAATATGACCCAAGAAAGCAATTTCCGTCTTCTTTTTTATACAAATAATTACTAATGGACAATCGCAATATCTACCGTGTTGTCTTAAACAATTTTCAATTATATGAACAAATGTAAATTATTTAAACCATCATTTATTCCGAAAACAAGTACAATTTTGTAAGAACATTAAGTATTTTTTAAAATAATTATTTATTCTCTTTCATCAAGATTTCTAACATTGAGCCACAGCTGTCAGCTTTTTTAAAAATTAGTATCC
Source organism: Belonocnema kinseyi (assembly GCF_010883055.1). Taxonomy (NCBI): domain Eukaryota; kingdom Metazoa; phylum Arthropoda; class Insecta; order Hymenoptera; family Cynipidae; genus Belonocnema; species Belonocnema kinseyi. The sequence continues at coordinate 113,483,175 of NC_046660.1, read as the reverse complement.
TATGGTACGTTTACCGCTTTTCAAAATTTTAAATAAATATTATATATTTAAATAATTACTTTCCCAAAATTACTTTTAGCATAGTAATTAATTGTATGTATTATATGTCACTTCATTTTTTACTTATGAAATGTATCAAATGATGTAATTATACAACAAAAAGTAGCATAGGATACCGAAGTACTCGGTGGCATCTGTTAATATTCGAATTTCGGCAAACAATTACGAATTTCCTTTCTCCAGAAATGGAAAATTCAGGGAGGGGGAAGTCTTGCCCTGTAGCTCGAAAAGCGTTTTTTGGATTACCCTAATATGCACGTATGATGTGATATTTTTTGAATAATTGAATTTTACCGAATACTATGAAAATAAAATTTGTTTTTATATACAATTTTCATAATACTATGTAAAAGACGAAATGTTACATTAATTATTAAATACACCAAACTCTCGCTTTCAGTCACCCCGTTCTCAGCCTTCCTAGAACTGCCGGTTCCCTCACTTTCTCAGGGGAGCAGGGCGAGAACGGTTGCGACATTATATTTCAATTGGAAACGAGTCAAGCGGCTCTCATTGTTTAAGTTTCGATTGCCCTGAAACCAATCCAAGGCTATATCAAGACAAATCAGTGGGCACAAAAGTCGGCGACGTCTTTACGACATCTTTACGACATATTTATGACATCCTATGTCCATGTCGTTTCGGTGCCTTCGCGATATCGTAAAAACATCGTCAGATCATACGACTTATTTACGATATCGTAAAGACACCTTAACGACATGGACATTGGATGTCGTAAAGTTGTCGCAAATATGTCGTAACGATGTTGTAAAGACGCCGCCAAACTTTGTGCCCACTGGGAACACCCGACACTGGACTGAAAGCGAGACTTTTGTGTACTTTAAATTCAAATTTTTGATTAAAAAAATATTCAATTATTGATACATTAGACTCGAAAAGGGAAGAAAATGTTATCAATTTTATTATTTATATAATTAAAATTTTTAATTAAATAACTTATTTCATAACTAATGCAATAACTTACTTTTTCTTAACATACAATGCGTCTATTATGAAATAATAATTTTCGATTATTATAATACTTCGTTTTGCTTGGTTATTTCACAAACTTGACATACTTTAACTTAAATTAATAAAATGTTATTGTTTAAACTCTTGCTGGCCTCTTCGCAACCCCTGAACTGCCACGTTGACCTCACCAGATTCCTAATGCAACTGGGTGCAAATTTTGGGAACATTAAGAGAGTTTGTAGACATTAAAAATCCGGCAATTGTAACAGTAAGCCCAATATTAGCTCTAATATGAACATGGATACATCCATAAATTCTAAATAGTTTATACATTTTTTACATTCGGGGTTGAACTTTTTTTTAATATTCTAATAACCTATGTTATAGACGCAAAAGTTGATACTAAAGAGCTTTCGCAATCTTTCTCAGCATGCTCTGGAATATTGGAAAAGAGCTTAGGAGATTGCAGTCCGATCAATGGAGATGTACAGATTGAACAGGATTTCAATTTAACAGCTCTCGATTTAGAGCGATCTACAGAATTAGAGAAAATTGGAAACGTTAGTAGCATTAACTTGAGTGAAATCGCGGGTAAATCCTATATAATATTGGATGAAATGCAATTTTTCCGAGAAACATCTGATGATGTTCCGTCACAATATGGTGATCCAGAACCTGAATTTGATGATTGATCAAATCCTCTGAACTAATTAGAAAACGATGAAGCAATAGATCATTTGATAAAGAATCGAAGCTACATCCCAGAGGAGGAATATTTGGAGGATGATGATGATCAAGCTCTGGAAGGCAACGAAAATGCACAGGACCTCCAGGACAAGGAAGGAGCACAGGAATTAAGTGGAAGGAATAAAAGTTTTTCTTCATCGTTTACCACTTCTGGCAAGTCAGCGATGTCAGAAGTTGGCTTAAAAGTGCCATTATCCCAAGGTGGTAAAGGCAAGGGAAAAAAGCATTTCTGCTATTACTGTTTTGAAATGTATTTAGAGATCGGGCGACATCTCGAAACTATCCACAAAGAAGATGAGCTAGTTAAAAATTTCATTCAGTTTCCTAAGAAATCATTAGAAAGCAGGCAAGGAATCAACATTGTGTGTAAAAAAGGAGACGGATTATATAACCGCGACCCGTTTCACAATAAAGGGAACTTATTAACATTGAGGCGAGTGCAAAACGGACAAAATAAGGATGCTGGAGATTTTTTAAATTGTCCCAATTGTGATGGGTTTTATTGTAAATCCAAGCTTCGTCACCACTATTCCAAGTGTACTGGAAGACCTTCCACAAGTATTAGGACCTTTCTGCAAGAATTTAAGCGCAAACACCAAAGAGTTCATGCGGATGCCAGTCACAAAATGAGGAATCGAATAATTCCCATTTTTAAAAGCGGATGTGAAGTTTCTGCCATAATAAGATATGATCGGATGATCATATTATATGGAAATCTTCTTAGTCTTCGTCATAAATTAATATACCAGGACACTTTTATTCGCGTCCAATTGCGTGTTCTGGGACGTTTTTTGATTGCCTTGAAGAAAAAAGAAAAAAACGTAGATGACCCAGTATCTGCATTCCATCCAGCATTATTCGAGCAGGTTCTTTCTGCTGTGAATATAATTTCAGAATTTGATAATCAAAAGCAGACGTACAAGACACAGAAAGAAACTGTCTGTAACTTCGTGAGATTGCTAATTCGGGAAAAATTAAATCGCCTAGTGCCAGTTCTTGTTGACAAAAAGACGATGAATGCGATGCTGCTATTAAAAGCCTACCGCGGAGAAGCTGGTTTCACGGAGAAGAATCCATATATCTTTTCATTGCTTTGCAGCGACGAAAATGCTGTGAGAACGATCGGCGCATGCAGGCTAATTAGAAAAACTGCCGATGTGTGTAGTGCCGCATGCCCAAATACATTAAGAGTCACCGAATTACGAAAACAGTTGGCTACAAGATGCGCTACTATGAATTTGACATAGACTTTTTATCGCCAGCCAACTGTTGCAGTTGACATAATTCGAATGTCTGCTGTTTTGAATGAAGCACAAACCTGTCCTTCAAGCCATGGTGAAAATGTTTCTGCTTAATCGAACGTCAACAACATAGAAATATCATCATCACGTGAAGATACTTTCATGAGCGAAGGTAAGCAGAAATAAATGTTCACATGTTTATTCGTCTCAATATACAATTACATATCTTTCATTTGATACGTTTAAAATTATAAATTACAGCAGTAAGGTTTCTGATTATAATACTTTTTACTTTTCTGCTTTTTTTTAAAGTCACTTTTCAAAATACTTATTTCTCAGCCAGAGCTGCTTAAAGCTGCATTTTCTGTATCAAATGGTTTTTATGTGCTTCGGGTAGTGTTTGGTTGTAAAATATTAGATGATCTGACTCATTTCAATACATTTCATTATTAATATATTTAAAGTCAAATCAAAAGAACTTAGACCCTTTTCAGTTCTAAATTGTTTTGTCATTAATCCTCAAATTTTAAAGCAAACATTGTGACAAAAAGGACGTGATTTAGTTGGTGATGCTGACTCTAACGACAGTCCTTCCGAGTGGGAACTACCACATGGGGAAAAATCAGAAAGAGAAGGGTACCCGACGGCAATGAATCCTTAAATAAATCTTGTAAGTATATAATATATACTTACAAGATTTATTTAAGGATATTAAAAAGCCAGAGTAACAAGAAAGTGTTAATGACGTACCAATATCAGGGGACCATATACCCGCAACAGAAATTACCTTTGCGGTGTGAATGCTGCAACGTAATGTAGGGTAAAGATGCCCAATCACTTGGGGTACGAAGTGTCCATCATTTGGGGTATGAAGTACCTACTACTTAGGTTACGACGTGTCCGCTTCTTGGGGTACGAAATGAAAAACATCATTATCGACGCATAATCTACGCGTTCGTAACTTCTTAAGGGCATGTGATACTTACAGTTTCCCCGGCTTTTTTCCACAAAAATGAAAATTTTTTAAAACTGAATTCGGAGATGCTATAAAATATCATAACGGACGTCCCTAGACTCTTTTTCGTGGGGTAATAACAAAAAAAAATTATTGTGCTAAATAAAAATTGTATGCATGTGCATTATTTTGAAGTTACGTCGTTTTTCATCTATGCCTTTCCGATAATCTCGAAATTATTTATGAAATAAACTATTTTCATTCCCTGCAAACAAGGTTAGTTTCGGGAGATTAGTTACTATGTTTGTTTGTGAGTCCAAAGTTTTCGTCCAAAAATATTGTGTAGTTTGGAAGTAACGCTCGGGTGAATTGTTACACATATAACCTCGTAATATACACGCACGTTGTTAGCAATATTAAAAATTTTTTGATAAAAAACACAAAAGAAGTGTGCGGGGACGTCCGTTAGCATGTTCGCTATCATTTCCTAGATTTTGAAGGCAAAATATTTCTTATCCTAGGAAAAAAGCCAGGGAATCTAACACTGAAAAAATCGATACTATTTCCTAAGCGCAGTGCAAATTAATCACATTTTGCTCAATTAAAACTTTTTTTAATTAACCTACAAAAAAGTGTGTGGGGACGTCCGTTAGCATGTTCGCTGCCATTTCCCAAATTTTTAGGAGAAAATATTAATTATTCTAGATAAAAAGCCGGGGAACCTAAAACTGGTAAAATCTACAATTTTCTAAGTATCACATGCCCTTAAATACTTTTCAAGATTTGAAATAGCCATGTTTAAATGCATTTTTTATTATTTTGACAGCTTTGCTAATTGTATGTCATGGTCATTAGGTCATTAGGTATTTCAGATTAGGTGGGGATATCCAAGATGTTTGCACGCTGAGGGGCAAACAATAATGCCAAATACATGGGACTAAACTTTATTTTTATAGTAACTTGGAAAATAATTATTTTTCACGTAAGTGTGTTCAGCCTATTTAACTATTTAATTACTGTTTAATTGAATAATAAAATTGATATGTTTTTTATAACTGTGAAAAATATTTTTTTCTCAAGTTATAAAATAAATTAAGTTTTATCCTCTGCAATTTGTATTATTGCTTGGCCCTCATTGTACAGGCATCTTGCCAGCTGACGTCACAACTTGAAATACTTAATATTAGAAATCTTAGCGCATATATAACTGGATAGAACCCGGCTATGGCAGAGTTATTGGCAAAATAAAAGAGACAGACTATGAATTAACGGGATAAGTTATCTCTCTCACGCAGCGATCTGATTTACTGTTTACCGCTCCCATCCGAATGAAGGTTAAGTGGTTTACGTGTATGAGCAAGTAAAGAGCTATTTATGTACCAAAATTGAAAAGACTAATCATGTTGCTGTGCGAGAGAGATAGCTTATCCCCCAGCCCCAGCCAGTGGTGGCAGAACGCAGATATTTCTGGCATGCGCAGTAGTTTTTCCTGTGCATTTTTAGGTTACGTAAAGCCATGTGACAATTTAGAAATTCACGAGAATCACTCCTGTGAATGCTCGAGATATCCGCGTTTGCTCACAACATAACTATTTATCGTGAATAATTCGTACCTTATTAAGAATACATAGTGGACCATAGGCATGTTAAGTTTACTAGAAAAGTAGAGCATATGGATACGAAATTCCCCACGCATGAAGTTGTTCGATATTTAAGATGAAAAGGTCTTTCTATACGCGTAATAATAGCATCCTCAAATTTAACTGAATTTAAAAAAAAACATCAGGAAAACGTAAAAATTCAATTTGATCAAAATAAAAACTATTTGATAAAATTTTCTATTATTAGACATTAATCTAGAAAGTTTGAAATATTTTTCAAAGCATTATTATTATTATAGTTAAATATAATGATACCATTTTAACATTATTATTTACAATAATAAGTTCCACTTCATTAATTAAAAAATACTTATTTAAATTAGAATTAAAAATACGAGAACTGAATCTACAATTATTTAGGCGCTATAAAACAATACAATTTAAATAATAATTTATTTTTTGTCAATATGTACATTTTTATTCGATTCTCGTACTGCTTGTTGCGTAATTATTTACATGAAAGTAACAGAACCTCGATTTGAAATTCTCGCCAACATAATACGCAAAGGAGGAGGGTCAATAAGGCCGGTTTTTGGGCCATCTACAGATTGGCCTCAAACATGTTTTATTTTATTCATCTAACTAGGTCTCATAACCTCTTAAAAGGATTTTTCCTGAGAGTGATCTGATTTCAAGATATAGTCATTATTAAGTTCGTATTTTACATGGGTTTTCGCACTTTTATTCAAATCATGCTAAGTTTCATATTGTTAGTATTGCTCACGCAAGATCATACTTGGCCAAAAACTGCGCACGTATATGCGTTACAACATATGTTAAAGCCATCATTTTTCTCGAGGTACTTAGCCTTCAAAATAGGGCTTATTTTTATACTTCATAAAAAACCGAGCGTATTATTTTAAGGTATTAATTTATTGTTATTAATTTATTATTTTTAAGTTATTTTTCTTAAGAAACATTTACTGCCGGTCTTAACCACTTTGACGCCCTTGGGCAAAGAGGAGTGAAATTCAAATCAACCAAAGTCAGTGGAATAGGAAACAAAATGCTATCGTTCATGTGCGACTGCCGCTTCGCTACGTTCAACTGTTTTCCCCCTCCACATGGTATTCGCGTTTGTTGCCGATGCTTTTAGCTATATTCTCCTTCATTCTTCTTCCACGTTTCGACCTGTTAAAGAGTTCTTATCCACTGTATGTGATATTACTGCGTACATACATCTGTTGCAGATTATTTTATTGTAGTTTTATTTTATCAGTATCGACTAGTTTCATAGCGATTGTAAGTTTTTTGCACAGATACTTCATAGGCATGAGAGGCTATACTTTTTTTTAAATCCTTATTATTTAATAGTTCTGTACATAAGTCTCAGATTCTCTTTATTTTTCAGTTGAAATAATTACTTGCGAATTAAGTTTTAATTACCACTTATTATGTCAAAAAAACAGTGTTCTTGTTGCGGCAAATCCTTAAAACCAAAGAGTCATCTATCAGTAGTTCAGGATGAACGGGCATTAAATGTTCTTAAAACTGCTTTTAATAGCTCCTTAACCATTCAGTCAAAGGTTTGCGATAGTTGTCGCTGCTTTTCGATTAAAAAGCGTCGGATTACAGATGCAAAAGAGATGAGTTTTTCTGAAAATGATTTATCAAATGTTTTAGAACCAGGTAAGAGTCAGATTTATAAAAATTCGGAACTTCCAGTGAAGATGGAACTTCAGATTCTGACTGTAGGAAAATCAAACTTCCAATAAGAAGATGTATGATTTCTCAATCCAGATGCATTGTCTGTCATCATAAGAATAATCGTATCAGAATTAAACATTTTGCTGCATTGAGGGTTTATGTCGATACTGGTATCTTGATTCCTGCAAAAGCGAGATGCTGTGCTTCTCATTTGGTTGATAATGGTTTTCTTAAGAAAGAGGCTGTTGCGTCTATACAAGCCACCTCTGATTTTACTCACATGAACGCTGAGTCGAATTCTAAGCTTCTGAATGATTTGCGTGAGGGAGCAAGAAAAACAGGGTTGAATTTTGATGATCCATCTGTGCTTGAGGATAAAGATTATTATAGGCTCATCGGTTTGACGAAAAATCAATTTAGTGACGTTGCACAGTACTAGGCAGTCTGATAAGTACCTGAAAATTCTAAGAGATGGCATTAGTATTCACTAATGTGAACCATTTTCGTCGAGCTTGATCCTTCAAATGACGCC
>NC_046660.1:113471378-113475260 GCF_010883055.1 Belonocnema kinseyi | reverse complement strand
GGCATGAAGAAGCTCTGCGCGCGATGGTTGCCGCGTTTGCTCACAGTGGACCAAAAACGAATTCGTGTGACAACTTCCCAGCAGAATTTGGCACTATTTTCGCGTTAGCCGACCGAGTTTTTGCGCCGATTCATAACCATGGATGAAACCTGGATCCACTACTACACTCCTGAGTTAACGCAACAGGCAAAACAGTGGGTTCCACCGGGCCAAAGTGCTCCGAAGCATCCAAAAACGCAACAATGGGTCGGAAAGGTTATGGCCTCCGTATTTTGGGATGCACATGGCATAATATTCGTGGATTATCTTGAAAAAGGTAAAACTATAACCGGAGCATACTATTCATCATTATTGGACCGATTGAAAATCGAAATCGCTGAAAAACGACCGCATTTGAAGAAGAAAAGCCGCTTTATCATCACGGCAATGCGGCTGTTCATTTATGCTTAGTTGCACAAGCAAAATTGCATGAAATCGGCTTCGAATTGTTTCCTGAGCCACCGTATTCACCAGACCTGGCTCCCAGCGACTATTACTTGTTCCCTAACCTGAAGAGATGGCTCACCGGTAAGCGTTTTTACTGAAATGAGGAGCTCATAGCTGAAACTGAGGCGTATTTTGGAGACCTTCCGATCGAGTACTTTTCGGACGGTATCAAAAAGTTAGAAAATCGTTGGACTCGTTGAATCGACCTAAAAGGAGAGTATGTTGAAAAATAAAACCGACTTTGGCCAAAAAAACGTCTCCGTGTTTCATTTTCAGGGACTTATCAGACTGCCTAGTACTTGTCAATTGAAGTGCGTTCGACAAAAGGTCGTTCTGTGCGTTTGTGCCTTGCATTATTGTTGATCAAGTTGCGCACAGGTCTTTCTAATACGAGTTTATCAATTGTTTTTGGCATAGAAAAACGAAGAGTTGGCAGAGGAATTACGGCAGCAAGGAAATCTCTGATGTCCTCCTTTGTACCTCATCATCTTGGTATAGGTCACATATCACCCGAGTCAGTCATTAAGGACCATACTAAATCAACGGCAAAAACGCTATTCGCAAATGGAGAAGATGTATGTATTCTTGTAGCTGACGGTACATACATGTTTATCCAAAAGAGTAGCAATTACTCTTTTCAAAGGCGGACTTATTCTATGCATAAAGGAAGGAATCTGGTCAAGCCCATGATATTAGTAACGACGACAGGATATATAGTGGATATTTTCGGTCCGTATTTTGCTGATGGCAAGAACAACGACGCTAGTATCTTTGAAAGTCTTTTAAAACAAGATTCAATAAAACTGCGTACATGGATGCCCTCAAACTCTGTTATCGTTGTCGATCGCGGTTTTCGGTACTGCCTGAAGTTTTTAGAAGATCTTGGATTCGTTTCCAAAATGCCTCATTTTCTTCAAAAAGGATCACAGCACACTATGATTGAAGCAAACGAATCAAGGCTCGTTACTAAAGTCCGATGGGTGGTTGAAGCAGTCAATGGGTTGATACAAACTTGGAGAGCCTTAAATGATGTTTTTCCAAATAGTCAAATCCCGTACATCGGCGATTACGTCAGAATAGTCTGTGCCCTTTGTAATGCTTTCCGACCTCCTAGAATTCATGATAATTCCGATGATCATCTGATCGCTGAACGAATGTTGCGATTGGCTTCGCAGCCTAATCGCCTGCAAGAGCGAGCAGGAAAGGAAAACTGGGCAAAAAGGAGGGCATCGTAGCTTCCTATAAAGCAAAAGAGACACCACCTGATTTTCCTAGGTTAACTCTTGATGAATTGCGATACATCACACTTGGAGTATATCAGCTGAAGCAAGCCCAATCGTATACCGAGGAACATTTATCTGATGATGGAATGTACTCCCTTCTTGTCCACAAACAGGAGCAAGGCATCCTAATAGTACAAATCCAGTCTCGCATAAATCTTCTGAAGTGTATAACTTATGGATAAAAACAAATCCTGGACCAAATCCGATAAGTGGTTGGTACTGTCAGTGCAAAAGTGGTGCAAGAGTGGTAGGATGTTGCGCTCACATTGCCAGTGTTCTGTGGTATCTTCGTTACTCTAGATATAACCAAAACACTCCCAGACCTTCACGTGAATTCGAAAGTCACGTGAATGATGCATCGTGTTGGTCGGAAAATGAAGGAGAAGCAGCATCATCTTCAGATGACCAAACCAATTCTGACGAATAAGGCTGTTGCAGAGTGCCTAGCCTCTAATCGACCATAAGTTCTGATTGACTGTAAACTAATATAGCTTTTCTTAGAAAAATGTCTCCAAGATTATTTCGATTATTTTATAGAAATCATTGCTAATAAATCTGATAAAGTAGGGCATTTTTACTCCTTTCATGATCACAAACCTAATACAGTATAAAAATGAGCCCTATTTTGAAGGCTAAGTAACTCGAGAAAAATGATGGCTTTAACATATGTTGTAACGCATATACGTACGCAGTTTTTGGCCAAGTATGACCTTGCGTGAGCAATACTAACAATGTGAAACTTAGCATGATTTGAATGAAAGTGCGAAAACCCATGTAAAATACGAACTTAATAATGACTATATCTTGAAATCAGATCACTCTCAGGAATAATCCTTTCAAGGGGTTATGAGACCTAGTTAGATAAATAAAATAAAACATATTTGAGGCCAATTTGTAGATGGCCCAAAAGCCGGCCTTATTGACACTCCTCTTTTAAATTTATAACTCGAGAATTTAACCTTTTTTGGGCAATAAATAATGCCTTGAAAAATATAATAAACATTCTAAACATTCATGCGTTAGAAAGAGAGATTCGATAAACTAGATTAGTGGGCATCGGAATCCCACCCCTGGTAATTTCAGTCATGCTCATACCTCAAAGCCTAGTTTCACAAAGTGGAATCCGCATACCTTCAACTTTTCTAAGACCATGGCATGCTTGACAAACAGCTGCCAAAATTTCAAAACAGTAATATCTGACCTTTCGTACCCCACCTTGTGGCTATTTTATACCCTTACATACTCGGTATGTGGTACCCCAAGCTCAGGGTTGTGTACGTAATATACCTTAAGTAAATTACATGATGTTTTTTACGTAATTTACGCACGTATATTACGTCCTCAGTTTTGTACAAAAAGTAATATACGTTTTCAAGGTGGCGTCAACATTATCACATTTCGTTCCATAACATTAAAATAGCGCCGGTAGCGGTATTATGTTGCATGCATGAAATTTAAAGTGAATGAATTAAAGTTATTATTTTATAACTTCGACAGTGAATAGAGGCGGCAGACCGCGGAATCCATGTTGGGAAGAATTATCCTTCCTTTTAGAAAAAAATGGTAAAAATGTTGCGTTTCGTCAAGGATGCAACCGCGTATTATCGAATACGGCTAAAGAAAGGTTAAGAAACCACAGGTGAATTTTCAAACCATCCGAACTGCAAATATCTTAAAAATAGAAAAACAAATCATTCAAAGATTTTCGCTGATTTTAAAAAAAATTTCAGAAAAAAGTGCGTTATAATTATGAATGCATCAGAAGAAAACCTGAGGCAATTAGATGAAAGCAGCCAAAATAATAATTCTAAAATGAGTGGTGTCAGTTTTGATATTCTTGGTGATATTTTTATGTCAAATGAAGTTCTGATAAACAAAAACAATGTAAGTCGGTACACATAAGCATAATTTTTAAAAAGTGAGGTTATATTATTCTCTATACAAGTCCACTACGTTTACTACCAGGTGTATACATATGAAACCGGTATTGGCATTTAGCAGCCAGTAGGCCCACTTTTAGGCACTGTCGGAACTTACCATTTGTGCTAATTGGCATATTGTCATCTGTCAACAATATCCAATACCAAACATTTCAAGTTTCATATGACATCGT
>NC_046660.1:113465190-113471278 GCF_010883055.1 Belonocnema kinseyi | reverse complement strand
GGGCGCATACTTTGAATAAAATATTTGTTATCATTCTCTTGAAATAAATGTGTTTTTTTCTTGAAAAAATACCGGTTTCATATGTATACACCTGGTACGTTTTTTACAAGTTTTTTTACGTATAATACATTTTTTACGTATAATACGTCAGAAACCTCGAGTGACGCGTCACTGCACAACCCTGCCCAAGTTCGAGAGATATCTAAATCCCTACCGAGATACAGTGAACACCGTTATAATTTTTCCTGCAACAAAATATACCCCCAAGTTTTTACTGTGATCCCCAATGAAGTATACATTTTTCCCTTACATACTAATCGTTAGAAACATCATGTACGGAATGTTTTTAGGGTCGCTAAAAATGAATTTGTAGTCATATTTTTGAAATAGAAAAAATTAAAAATGGCAGATCTAATATGACTAATGAAAAATGAAAAAACTTGGTTCGGTGCCTTCAATGTGGGTTCTGTTTTTTTTTTTTTTTAATCGCCGATTACGAATCTGAAGTCCAAATTCAAAACTTTAAAACTGTCGACAATATGTTTGAAAATAAGTCATGTTGCTTCAAAATAGGTATTCAGGGCTTTTTTGTGTCATTCATAACAACTCTGAAGTCAAAACTGTAAAATTGAAAAATCGCAGATCTAATAACAACGTTTCTGATCAGAAACATCGAAAAAATTCGTACATTATGTTTTAGGCTGTTAACTATGAAATAAAAAAAATCTACTTCTAAATTTTAATCCGAAAGCTTAACAAAGGACCCTTGAGTTTTGGCTACTCTATTAATATAGCCTCTCTGCTTGTTATTTATGATCGAATTCTTATTTCAATTTCAGACTCTCTGCTTGTTATTTATGATCGTATTGCTATTTCAATTCCGGAAAGGACATTTTAAAGCCTTTAAAACATTTAAAAGAACTACCTGGTCCTTAAAATATATCTACCTGATTGCCTGCGGAGAATTTCTCTGAGCTTCTCTGACCTACAGAATTTTTAGTATATACTCAGAGATTCTTTTCGGTAGGGTACACTGTAAAAAATATTGCTGAAAATTACATTTCGTTCTGTAACATTTTCCTATAATTGTTGTAGGGAAATTACACGTTTCTTCTAAATTGGCAGTGATTATTAAAGAAATTTGACCATGAATAAATGAAATTTACAACCGTGCATTTTTCCCACAACAATCATAGGAGATAAATTACAAAAAAAAAATATATAATAATTTTTTGTACCATTAACACCTAGCTAAAAATTAGCGTTATGTTCTTGAATTAAGAGTTCTTATTCTGATCCCTCTAATAGCTTAATTGGAAAAGCACCTGACCGGAAATCAGAAGTTTTGTGGCTCGGTTCCCAATGGAGTGAAGATTGAGTAGGATCTTTTTTTCAAGAAATAATTTTAATTTAAAAATATTATTTTCCATCTAGTCTTATTCAGACGTTAAGCATTTTCTGTTATTGAAGATTCTTAACTTGGTCGATATTGTGTAGATTTTCTGCCTTCATGGTTTGGAGGGTTGATCTACTGTCGGCAAGGTACAATCTCTGATGATATAGCAGATAAATTAAAAAAAAAAATTTAATAATCATAGGACATCAAAATACCAGTGATTGTTGTGGGAATTTTACACTAAAGTGTAACTGAAATAAAAATGTAATTAACAAGGTTTATGTAAGCTTTGAACGATTAGTGTAATTTCACAAGCGGAGTGTAATACGTTTTACATCAGCGATGTAAAATTACATAATCCTGGTAATTCCTCTGTTGCACGCTTGATAGCGTTGCGCGTCCATGTTTAGATCTTCTATTATGATTGATACCCGGTAATAAGCATTAATTCAGAAAAATTAAGAATTTGTATTCCTATGAATACGCGATTTTTTCTCTGTCTAAAAATCCCCCAACGGGAACAGACAAACTGCAAATCCTATTCCGCTCAATCAACTTAGTAAAATTTAACGAAAGCATTTATTTACCCTATTTTTTAATATTATAACTTTTTATAACTTATAAATTGGAAAAATATTCAAATTTATATTTATTTACATTTTAATAATTTATTAAAACGTCTTGAAAAATGCATGAAAAAAATCTATTTAAATGTGTGAATTAAATAATTTCAACACTAGGGAGGCGGAATTGAATTGATTAAAATTTAATTTTCAATGCTTATATTCCATATGAAGGAATTAAAACGATTTATTACACATATTTTGTGAACTTATTAGAAGGAATTAAATGATCGAAAAATATGAACACTTTCGGAGAATAGAAGACATCTGTGTGAGGTTATCTGTTGGTACAATTACAAGGAATAAAATATATTGAAAACACGTTCTGTTTTGGGGAATAGGATCTTATGCGGCGGCCTCTATGGAAATATTGATAAATTAGTTTCTGAGATTTCATTCGGATATATTTTAGAATTGAAATCGTCGATAGTGCTGTGTTGAACGCATCAGAAAGGCAAGTGCAATATGTTTGTCTTGAATACAATGGTACGCATGTTTGGCATGCTTGCGAAAAAAAAAATAATTTCGAAAGTTATAGCTATCCAGGCCTTTTTCTTTTGTTAAGTTACACATAAAATATCTAGTTTTCTTAGTGCATAGTTTCACGTAATTCCTTGTATAAATTATACACTCCACTGCTATGAGTTTATTTTGCTAGTCTAAATCATGTACAAGTTAAGTAGTGATTCGTCATATGGTGGGAATGACTTAAATTTAATACAAATAATTGTTTAAACAATGTATTATTATCTATCACAATATTCTCTTAGAATAATGCTAGAAATTTGCAATTTTGTCTATCATTTTCCACTTTTTTATCCACCTTTCAATTAGTTTAAGGCAATAATTAATAAAAGTTGACAAACATGATTTTTAAAATAAATAATTATTAGTTATGGTTTCTTGTTAACATTTTCAACTTTTTGTCCACCTTGCACTTATACTAAGGTCATAATTAATGAAATTTATAAAACTTAATTGTTTAAACAAATATTTATTGTTTGTAACTATCTTCTTCTACATTAGTGCTAGACAGTTTCGTTTTTTCTGAAATCTTCAGTATTGCTTTGACTTCTCAGTTATGGAGAAAGAATAAATGAAAGGCGAATTATTTTTACTTTTTTCCAACATTTTAAAATATATATCTAAATAAAAAGTCTATTTTATTGAAAATAATTGACTCTTGAGGTGTAGAGCTTTTTCACAAATACTTGGATTAATTCTAAATTTGTTAGAAAAAAAGCAGCAGCTTGTCAATAAAAATGTTCAATTGCAACACAAATATTAAATGAATTATATAAATGAATGAAAATAGTTTCATGGGTATTGTCAGCGATTCCTTATTCCTTATTTGATTAACAAATGCAATATTTGGTTATTTTTTGACGTATAAATGTTCATTGAGCTTTGTTCATCATTAATTTTATTGGTTGAAAATTATTTTATTGTAGATTCGTCTTTTTGGTTTCAAAATTGTTTTCTTTTCTTCAATAATTAAACTTTTTGTTTGAAAATTAACTTTTTGGTAGAAAAGTATCTTCTTCATTAAAAATCCAACTGTTTTCTAGAGAATTCATATTACTGGTTTGAAAATTTTTCACTTTTCGCAGAAATTCCATTCTTTTTGGTGTAAACGCAACTGTTTGGTGAAAAAGGATTTTTGTTAAAAATTTAACTATTTTGCTGAAAATTTAACTGTTTCGGTGAAAATTTATCTTTTTGGATAAAAAATTCGTCCTTTTGAATTGAAAATTCAACTGTGTTCTAAAAGAATCGTCTCTTTTGCTTAAAAGTGCAACTATGTATTTACAAAATTAACTTTGGTCAACAATTATTTTGTTACACGGAAAGGTAAATTTCTTTGATGGATATATAAATGCAGTCTTAAAGTAATAAACTTTCTCTTTAAAACGCATTCATGTTTTCCTCATATATTTTTTCGTCTTTCGGATATCTTATTGTGATATCAAGTAGTTTCACTTATTTCTCCAATTTTAAATATGCGTAGACTGGCGGACCGAAAGAACCGAATGAAGCCTCTACAAAGTACCCGTAACGATCCTATTGGGTCCCCATTTGGTTGCTTTTTAAAAATTTCAAAAAAACAGCAAGATCAACATTTAAACTTTTGAAACTCGGATTCTACGTTAAATTTTCTATTAAAAACTTACGGAGTAACCGCAAAACTTTTTTTTGCAGAGTTAAAAATTTTTTTAAATGTCATTAACTTCTGCTGAAGTGACTTCAAGCGCATCCATAATAGCTCAAGTAGTATGTTGCGCGCGAAGTTTAAAAATAAAATTCTCTCACTTGCATCGCAGCGTTGTTGTCTGAGTTTTCCACTGCGTAGCGCTAGCATCCAGACAATGTTACGAGCGACTAAACCTCGCTCGTTTCTATACGCAAAGAGCGCAGCGCCTGCTGGCGCGGGATAATTCAATTACTAAAAATTAATAAAATCATCGTATCGAAGACTTTTTATTGTTCAAATACTAAAATATAACATTCGAGCAATCTCTGATAGAAGTAAGAAGAAACAGGAACGATAATCTAGTTATGTACTTATTGCCACTTCAGGCATATTACTGTAAAAAAAAGAACCTTCAATTTTAAGTTGCAAGAATGGACGAATTCCGCTTTATATTTACTTTCTAGAACAAAACTCTATAACCAGAAAAGGGCACGTCGAAATTCATTACTTTCGTGGGAAATATTGCTACTTCTTGAGTTTAGACTAGAGTCTCCCATAAATTAAGAAACGTACCATATTTCCTGCGACTTTTCAAGGAAAAGTCGTAAAACCAAAGTACGCCCAATGTCCAATTGACTGTTTTTATCTATGCACTTGAACCGAGGGTCGAGTTCGAGCTTGGAAATTATGTCGTGTAACGAAAAACCGGCCATGTGTTTAGGCTTAACGCGAGGAGATTGGCTCCATATCTCGCCCACGAAGGTCCTTGTTTTTCCTGGAAAAATGTGACCACTTGCTAGCTAAAGTGCATTTAACGTGTCGCGCCCAGCGAAGGTTTTAGAGTTTCGAGCTGAGGGGATGTTTGTGACGTCATAGCATGTTCTCGCTCGAATGGAGGGATGTTGGAAGGGAGATTAAAGACCCAGGGCATGCGTGCGCAGATCCAACTTGGGTTGGAAGAGCGCTTTTCTGGAAAACGGGCATTCTGTTTGGGACCTCTGATTTCTTCACTTCGTCGGAGGAATCAGATCTCTATTTTAACTTGTATCCTTGTTTGAACTTTTATTGGTTGCATTTAAATATATTATATTCTAGAATTGAGTCACTATTCTCTTTATTTATAATTTGAATTCTCCCGGTTTATCCCAATAATTAGAATGACAGGAACTAGCCTATCACAAGAGTCACAACAAAATTCTTAAAGTTACCGACGGAACACTTATTAATTGCTACTAAAAGAGGATGCACTTGAAGTCGCCTTCGGCCCATGTAAATGACAGGTATTTCATTTTTTAAAGTCCGCCAAGGTACTAATAATCTATTAAACCCTATGCTCTAAAACTAAAATAAATGACTAGGAATCACTTTTGTTCCAACAACTTGGCATAAATGTTCTTTATGTTTATGTCGACCATAAGATTGCTGTCATCAATTTAAACATAAAATACCCCCAGGAGACACTTTTCGCCGAAAAGCAAAGAAATAACCTCAGTACTAGTTCTCAGATTTTTACTTTTATATATCTTTATTCATCATTTTTATTAGCAGGAAAGGTCTGAATTTAAAGAGAAAGTAACTCCAACATATCACTTTTTACCTAGGGTGACCATAATTGATTTTCGAAAAGTAGGACAAAACGTTTTGAAAAATGAGGACAAAGTAGGACGAAAATTTATTTAAAAAAGAGGACAAAGTAGGACCGAAAAGTTTGAAAAAGAAGACAAAGTAGGACAGAAAAGTTTGAAAATGAGGACAAGGTAGGGCAGAAAAGTTGGATTTTCTTTTAAATTAAACTTAGTTAAAACTTCAACGATCATGCTTGAAATAGTTTCAGATGTTTCATTTTTTGTACTTTGGATATCAAGAACTTTAGTTTGA
>NC_046660.1:113463415-113465090 GCF_010883055.1 Belonocnema kinseyi | reverse complement strand
ATATGTTAAGTTTTTAAGGTTATGTGATAAAACACACTTACCTGGGCTTTCGCTTCTTGTGCACAATCTTGAACTTCTGATGGTTATAACTATTTTTATCATTGAAAAATATATTTTTATCACAGAGTCACCAACATTTCCCGTGCCAGTTGAAGCCTGTTATCTATTACTCATATCGGTTAGCCTTCATAATACAAACAAACGTGGCACAACTCGCGACAACACAAACGACCGACCAAGCACACATAGGGAATTCGAAATCTGGCCAATATAAGTTCACTACATTAACATTTAGTAGTCGACCTCTAGCTACGGCCATCGGAAGTGGAATAAGGAATAGAAAGAGAGCGGAAACCGAGAAAGTCGATTATCGTCCCTAGAAAAAGACAGGTCAACTTTCTCGATTTTCCCTCTCTTTCTATTCCCTATTCTGCTTCTGACGGCCGTAGCTAGCAGTCCAGCACCATATGTCGATAGTTAGATGGCATTGAATGATACAATTTCTTACAAAAAAAGGTCCAAAAGTTGATTAAAAAATAAAAATTAATCTTGTGTAAAATCCGGACAAAAATCCGGACAAAGTAAAAAATCCTGTAGAACAACTCACACAAGCCCTAAAATGAGGACATGTCCGGAGAAATCCGGATGGATGGTCACACTACTTTTTACCGAAAATAAAAATCTTCAACCGAAACTATGTGTTAATAATCAAATAATTTGTTAATCATTAGAAACAAAAGGTTTTCTTGAAGAGTACATAGTTATTTAATAATAAATAATTTCTTCTAGCAGGAAAGGCAAGAAAATTATGATAATTTATTATTAAAACCGAATTTCAGTTACAAGTCATGGAATGTATCAAATGTATTTGAAACAACCAAAGGGTTATAAGAAATGGTCCCTGAAAACACTCTTGTATATATTTATGATAATTAATTAAAAATTAATTTTTTAGTAATTATCTTCAAAAATAGGATTTCCGGGTTCTTGAATAGGTCTTTTTTTATTCTTGCATACTAATAAATTATTCTCATAGAGTAATAAACATTGAAATTAAAATTTCAATTTCAAATCTTCGGTCATACGATCATTTATTAATAAAATTAGTTTGTAACAACGTTTCGGCCACATTTTTGTGCCTTCTTCAGGTTTAAAACATTTTGTGTATTCTAAAATTAATAATATAATGGTAATTAATAAACAAATATTTAAAAGTCAAATTTTTTAAAAAAGTAATCGAAAATTTGTTTTAACAATGTACTTACAATTTGGGTCATAATAAAATTTTTTTGTTGATAAATATTAAATCCATATTTGAGTCAGTGTTTTTCCATTTTGCAATCGAAAAATATCATTTCATAATGACTATTTGTTTAAAAAAATTATTTTTAATTTCTGTAGTCATACTTAAATAATATGTAGATTATTAAAAAATTTTGTGTGAGAATTTTTAATTTTAAATATCATTTTGAACACGTATTGTGGATAAACCAAGGTCTAGCGAGCTCAAAACTGAGCATGATACTGAAATAATGTGAATTAAACGATTGGAAAGTGTTTACATTTAGTTTACCTTATAACGTCGAATAAACTGACAATAATATTTTTGAATTCAGAACTGAATAAAATTTTTAATTAATATTTAAAATACTTAGATACGTATTATCAAAATTTT
>NC_046660.1:113461863-113463315 GCF_010883055.1 Belonocnema kinseyi | reverse complement strand
TCATAATTTAAAATTTGTTTTTGAAAGTGAGATATTGCAATACCTAATTTTCTGTGTACATTATAATGAGAATTGAAAATTTGAAAATGTCTCGTGGAGTTTACAATATGTGCTGGAATTATGGAACGTCTCCTGCATCTAATAAGGAAGGTCCTTTGTTCCCTTAGTCGAATAAGTTTTCTTTGGATTGATGTCCACTCACCTATATCACGCCTTGGGGCAGGACCATATTTTCCTTCGATGTATTCAAAAAATCCCATATTTTTCCAGCACGTTATCGACCATAAATTCAAAAGTATAGTTGAAGGTGTAACCAACAACGAGGAATTTTCATCGATCGTCCATCAAATAGAGTAATAAACATTGAAATTAAAATTTCAATTTCAAATCTTCGGTCATACGATCATTTATTAATAAAATTACTTTATTATTATATATTATTATTTTTTATTATATTTATTATTATTATTCTCATGTTTTCGGAAAAAAAATATAAAATACCCATTGTTGTGAATAATCTTCTATATACTGTGGCCGTTCTTGAAAAATTTTTTTTTACATGACGTGGGTTTTCCTAAAGAGAGGCGTGACAAGTCGTGGAAAGTACATTTGATACTGAAGTCGTGGAAAGCACCATCTGTGAAAGTTGTGGAAACGACAACTCTCTCTCTCTATATATATATTAAAATCCATTAATATATTTGAGAATCTTTAAAATACTGTGAATGGTTTTTCACTGTTAAAGAGGTGTTTCAATATTAAAGCCAAAACTACGCATCCTAACAAAAAGTGCTTGATAACAAATTTGTAGTTCTTTTTCAAATGCAAAACTTTTATTGACTCATCTTTTACCGCATTTGGCATAGTTTGGCCGACAAATTAAATTTTTTAATATTTTGTATGCTGTCAAAATTAGAATTTTTGATTTTTCAAGAAAATTCAAAAAGTTGTTATAATAATCTTGTAGGGCATTCAAAAAGCAATATTTTTCATTTCTTGACTTTTTTCATATCGTGCGCTATTTGGCTTAAAATGTTCATATTCGTGTTTTTTTTTTGTAGTTTTGTAAAATCTATAAATCTGGTAATTTTTAATTTGATTTAAAAGTCATTAGGATAAATTGTTCGAATTTTTAAATACTATGAATAACCGTATAGCAAATGTTTGAATTTTGGAAAAAGTGGTCTAAAAATATTCAAAATGTGCCCACTTTTTGAATTTTTATCCAAAATGGCTGACTAACGAACTTGACCTTTAGCTTAGGACACTAAACGATTGTACCAAATGCCAATTTAATAGATTATTTTTTTCAAAAAGTTATCGCGCACACAGACATAATTACAGACATACCTACAGGCAGACATACATACAGACAGACATAAAGACAGACACGTTCATAAAAACCTGTTTTTCGGATTCAGGGGGTCCCAAAACGTGGACATTTGACAAAAA
>NC_046660.1:113453832-113461853 GCF_010883055.1 Belonocnema kinseyi | reverse complement strand
ATACAAATCTAATATCTTCTCTGATGATAATGTAAAAAATATACTGAAACCAAAATTTGTTTATGTTCACTACTATATCACCTTTCATTTACTACACATAATGATTTAAATGATGCTCAATTTACTAACTAAATTGCAGGTAAATATTTCATTCGTGAAATCTGGTGAAAAAATATTAAATCATTTACATTAGACGGAACTAGCATTAATAATTTTATTTTTCAATATGGATGATGCAATTTTTTAAATATTATTGTCTTCAAAACTTTATTCAAATTTAAAATTTACCAACAGTTTCATTTCAAATTAACTAGATTGTACTTCCATTTAACACTATTTATCACTATTAAACATCTACAATTTTAACAGAAATTTACTTCAATTTAACCAAATTTTACTTAAATTTTGAATAAATTGTATTTACTTTGTGAAATTATCTAAATTATATTCACTCTTTAAATTTTGTTTTACAAAATAATTTTTAAAATTGCACTACAATCAATCTTCAAGTACCAATAGAATTTTTTCGAACCTATTTACTTAGTATCTCGAAAATTTATCTTTTAAAAGACAGCAGACCAGAAATTAATTTAATTTAAATAAACTTTATTTAATTTTTTAATTCACCTAAATTTTATTTAAATTTTGAATTTAGCTATATTTTATTTAAATTAGAAATTCAACTGAATTTTATTGAAATGCGGAATTTTACTAAATTTGATTTAATTTTAAAATTTATCTTAATTTCATTTAAATTTTAAGTTTAGTTTTAACAAATAATTTTTGAAATTTCACTGAAATTCTAAAATTCCCAATCAACCGTAAGAGAAATTAAACAATTTAAAAATAATAATAATAAATCGAATATTTTTAGGCACTCTTTAGTTTTAATATAATTAGGCAAATCAGTGTTCAAAACATTTTTGGCATACAGAGCCAGCCGACCACTGACGCGCGCGTGTGTGTGTGTGTGTGGGTTGAGGCAAATTGAGAGAGGGTTTTGACATGTAGCGCCCTCGATGGTCATCCAGTGAAGTAAGTGAAACGCGCGCGAAATTCGAAATGTGTAGTTTATAAGAACAAAAGAAGGAGCATATTTTATTTTATTTTATTGATTAGAAGAATATAATTGATATGATCTACATAAAGTTTTATGTTTTACTATTCCTATTTTCATCGAAAACAATTTTTTTATAGTAATTTTTTAATTTAATTTAATTTTAAATTGGTAGTTAATATCTTTTATGAAAATTGAACAACTTTAAATACAAATTTATTGTCTTTACCTTAAATTTGATCTTTTGCAATGAAAAGTTATTATAGGTTAAGTTTACAGTAGATGGACAATTTCTTTAGAAAGTCGAATATTTAATTGACATTTTATGTATTTTGTGAAAAAATGTTGTTTCTCGTTAAGAAAAAGTAACCTTTTCGGCGGAAAAGAAATTTTAGATGATTTAGTCTTCTATTCATGTCTCGATCCCCATTTGAAAGAAATGGAAGAAATTGGCGAATTTAATGTTTCGCGTGATTCTTCATTTCATGCATGAGTCGATTTTGAGTTTATGTTTTTCAGGTGTATATAATATGCAGAATGGATATTATTACTATTCTGTATATTATTCATGTTAATATTATAATTATAAATTATTATATTAATATTAATGACTGGTTGACCATTTGTTAATAATATTAGTTCAACTTTTAACTAAAACAATTAGTTTTCTGCCAAAAAATAAGTTTCGAAGGAAATACATCAATCAAAAAAATGGTTAAAATTGTTTTAAACAAAATAGTTAAATTTTGGAATAAAAACTTAAATTTTTATCCAAAAGCCTGAACTGTATACTAAAAAAGAGAAATTTTTGAATAAAATACATGAATTTTTAACAAAAGAAATTTATTTTCCACCAAGACTAGTTTTGTATACAAAAATCTATGTTTAATCATAATTAAATTTTCGACAAAAAAACTAAATTTTTAACAAAGTAGTTCCACCTTCAACCAGGAAATATGAAAAAAATTGTTCAAATTCTGAGAAATTGATTGAAATTATTGAAATAAATTGAAAATTCCTTGGAACCTTTTAAAATACTCTCAAATATATCGAAACCTCCGAAATCTTTTGAAAAGCTTTGACATCTTTTAAAAAAATCTAAAGTACTTTGGATTTTTTTTAAATAAACCTGCCAAACTTGTTTAAATTCTTTGAAATTCCTTTCAATTATAAAGATAAGTTAAAAATTCTTTGACATCTTTTATAACATCCTGAAATATTTAAAATCGTTTAAAATCTTTTGAAATCTCTTGCAATTTTTTAAAGTTCTTGAAAATTCCTTGAAATTTTAAAAATACCCTGAAATATTTCAAATGTTTAAAAATCTCATATTAAATTTATGCAATCAATTGAAAATTCATTGGAACCTTTTAAAATTCTCTCAAATTTTTTTAGTTCTTTGAAATTCTTTTAAATTATAAAAAATAAATTGAAAATTGCTTGACATCTTTTAAAACATGCTCAAATATTTAAAACTTAAAATACGATTGCGTAAATATTACATAAATTTAATTCTAAGATCTAAACCTATATTTTGTTGTGAGCAAATTCTAACAAATATTTTGTTTATTTACTATGTTTTCATTTTTTCATGTTTATAAGCTCATAATTTGTAAATATTAGAAATATTGTATATATTTCATTCTGATCGAGGACAATATAATCCTTAAAAATTTTCAGCTAAACAAATATTATAAAAATTAAGTGTTTTATTATTTAGCTTAAAAGCTTTAAAATATTATTTTCCAATTTAAAATAGGAGACAAATATTTTTTTTTTCATCAATTATTTTTTACATGAACTCAAGCGAATTATGAAAAAAATTACAAAAATTTCATTTCAAAAAGTTGTATCTCCAATTCTTTAAAGTTGAAATTTTCTCCAAACTGCCAAAAGAGCGTTAATTTTTAGAAAAACTGAAAAATGTATTTTAGGAAAAATGCCAACTTTAATTTTCCTTTTGAGCTTTTTTAGATTAATAGTAATATGAAGGAGATCCTGTGAATTTCGTTCTCGCTGGACTAAGTATGAAAATTCAAAAATTTTAAATTTCTGACACTTGATAATCAGAATTTTGTAAAAGCCACGGTTTCATCATTCATCTTCAGTTCATCCACCTCTTCTGCAAATCACCTTTATATCGTAACAATTTTAAATGAAGAAAATACTTTTCAAAAGCTTGGTATAGTGAAAATAGAAGTGAAATAAATTTTTAACCAAGAAGAAGCTATTCTCGAAATACTTATACATGGAAAATTACATGAAAACATTTAAATTAAATTAAAAATTAAATTACAAAATTACTATAAAAAAATGTTTTCAATAAAAATTAGAATAGTAAGATTTTCATTTCTAAAAATGAATTTTTAGTTAAGAAAATTAATTTTCATCTAAAATTTATTTTCCACCGAAAACGTTACTTTTTGTCACCGAGAAACAAAAATTTTTCACAAAATACGTAAAATGTCTACCAAATATTCGACTTTCTAAAGAAATTCTCCATCTACTGCAAACTTAACCTACAATTAATTTTCATCGAAAAATATCAAATGTAAGGTAGAACCAATAAATTTGGATTTAAAGTTGTTCAATTTTCATAAAGGATATTAATTATCAATTTAAAATTAAATTAAATTAAAAAATTACTATAAAAAAATTGTTTTCGATGAAAATGGTAATAGTAAAACATCAAACTTAACGCAGAACATATCATTTATATTCTTCTAATGAATAAAATATGCTCCTTCTTTTATTCTCATAAACTACATATTTCGAATTTCGCGCTCATTTCACTTACTTCACTGGATGACCATCGAGGGCGCTAAGTGTCAAAACCCTCTTTCAATTTGCCTCAAACTCCCTTTGGCATATACACTGCTATCTCGTATCCAGTATATATATATATTTATCAGTGCAGCCGACCGACTTACCTATAACAAAAATTGCTGTCGTAATGGGGAAGGCGAACACGAGAAACAGAAAATCACATTCGGTTTGGAATTCAACAGTGTGCGCCGCGGCCCCAACCCACCCATTGCCGTCGTCGAAGAACGCGGTTGCCATAGAAACGACGAAAATTCGAAGAGGGCAGCACTTCGATATGGTTGAAAATGTAGTTATATCAAAGTACGAAGGAATAATGAGACCCAACTGCTAGGGGTGCGTTCCAGGGGACCACGCGGGTGCACTCGGAGCCGTTGCACGACGTTAGGTGAGTGTTCGGCTTCACTCGCGTGAAGAGTGGGGGTCACTCCACGGGTGACCATTTCACCCACTGAAACTAGATAGTTGGAAGTGAGTGAATAGTGGAATTGGCGGGCAGAAGTTGCGGGAATCGCAAGTTTAGTAGCAGACTAAAGTTTAGTATCTTCATCATCTAAAGTTTAGTATCTTCATTACTTTCCACTATTATTGAACACATCGCTGTTTGCAATAACAATGACCTCGTTACTGAAGCAACAATTAAAATCGTCTTATCTTGTTCTTGCATTTTTTAAACTTTTGTGTAACGTAACCTCAATTATCTTTCACCAAACGTACACCCGAATCTCACTCGAAACCGTTCATTCTACCGTTCTCCTTCCACTTCACCCTAGTAAACTCCGCCCACTTCTTTACTTCACCCACTAATTCACCCGGGTGGTCGCCTGGAACGCACCCCAGTGGGAAGCCATTTGAAACTGGCAATAAAAACATTAGCGTAAGCGGTATGAACATTACAGAAAAATTTGACATTTTTGGTGCGCAGGTGCGCAGTAGTCCTCTTCCTGTACATGGAAAAGTGTGCGAGTGAGAAAGTTTGTCAACTTGACGTAAGTTAGAGAGGTTCTGTTCTTTTATTGATAATCATACGAAAGATACACGAAATAAGTATATGCACATTTTTTTTGGTACTTGTTTGTAAAATGTGTGAACAGATTTTGAGAAGGAAAAGTATTGGTAAGTACCTTTTAAATGTCTACAATTTAATCAGCACGGATAATTGCAAATAATCTGTTATTATAATGAAGCGCCCTACCGATAGAAGTCTCAAAGTACATGCTAAAGATTCTCAAGGCTTTAAGAAGCTCTGAGAAATTATCCGCAGACACTCAGGTAGTGAGTAAAGGTTGAATTTCTAAATCATTTCTATTAAAATTAAATGACAGTTATGTAAAACAGTCCCCGGCACTAGACACCTGCATCAAAACAAACGAACAGAACCTCTCTAACTTATGTCAATTTGACAAACTTTCTCACTCGCACACTTTTCCATGCATAGGAAGAGGACAACTGCGCACCTGCGCACGAAAAATTTCAAATCTTCCTGCAATGTGCATACCACTTCAGGTCATGTTTGCTATGGCAACCACGTCCTTCGACCACGTCAATGGGTGGGATGGGGCTGCTGGATGGAAAACAAGAAATAACAATGATTTTATTTAGGGAAAGGAATATTATAACTTAGACGCTTAGAAAAATGTAATAAAATATATTATTTTATATCACGTCAAATTATGGGCAGTAGAAGGACTTGCTTTTTGAAATGCATTAAAAGTCCCTTAATTTTAAGTTAGAATTTTGCAGTTGTAAGTATTTCAAGTATTGAATTAAAACTTTTTGGAAACGTTTCCGCTTGAAATTTTAAACTGGGATCTTTTAAAATGGAAAGTGTTCATAGTCATAGTTTTTAAATTTTTTGTTTAAAACTTTCCAGAAGTCGACAATGTCAAATTAATAAAGAAGAGTTTAAACTTAAGCATAACTATTTTGCATGGAAATACTTTACTATTCCGCAATTTTATTTCAAATTAGGAGTATATTATCAATTAAATAATTAATCCATTCGAAATTATTTAGTTTCAAAAATTGGATTATAACATCAAAGCCTTTGAAATTAAAAGCTTTTAAATGAGAGAAATTTGAAATGAAAACAATTACTTTTAATAATTAGAGGAATTTTAATGAAACAGCACGGTTTTAATATATTTGCGATTTTAAACATTAAAATTGAGTAATTATTATAAACAAAAATGTTACGAATTGTATGATTTGAAAAAGCTTTTCATAGAGTTGATGAATTAAAACCCCAAACCGTAATATTTGTTAAAGTTTGAATATGCCTCAAGTATAACCTGATAAATTCAAATGATTTAATTTTGAACGTTTTGAATTGAAAATTGAAATGCAGAATTCTAAATGTTTGTATTTGAGGATTATCTAATTTTTGAGGCCATTAATTTAAGTCTATTCCAGTTAGAAGGCTTACAGTTGTCAATTTTACGATATTGAACCCTTAAATTCAAAACTAATTTAAAATTGAATGTTACACTTTTTAATTGTTTACCATTTGATTCTTAAATTCAGAAACTTTTTGAATATGTCTCAGAATTTTTAGTATTGATTTATATTATTTTTAAGATAGCGGTTTAAAAAATGTAATTACCTCATATATTAAAACAACAAAAATACTAAATTAATGTTGCTAAACGTAAAGTCTGGAACGGACAAAAAAAGCGAAGTCCTAGAAAAACAGAAATAGCTAATATTTAAACGTAAAAAGATACCGCGTATTATCACAAGTGTAGAAATATAATACTTTAATGACTTTTAGATATCAAAATTGGCCCTAGCCCTCAGGTGTTTAAATGAGGTCAAAAATTTTAAATTATGGAAATTTAAAGATTTGACATATTTGTACGAAAATTATGGTAATTTTTATGTCTTGTTATAGTATTAAATGCCAATAAAAAATTTAATATATTATTTATTCTTATTCTCTTATTATCAAATTTCTTCTCAAAGTTAGATTTTTAGAGTATGAGGGAAAATTACATTTCTGTAAGATTGAGTTACTTCTTATTTTAATTTGAAAACTTATTTGTAACATTTTCAGTATTTTGATTACTTTAACCAGAAAAAATAGTAAGTGCGTGTTTAACCACAATTTTGGTTGATGCATGGACATAGGAAACACGGGACTAGGCATGCCATTCTTACTTGGGCGAGCGGAGTTGAATCCATGGGAGGGGGGAGAATTCCATAAGTGGGGAGAGTTGCCATCTTGCGATGTGCCATTTGATTATGCGCAACGAGCATTTTTGCCGACAAACTGTGCATGAAAATATAAACATGTGGGCGCTGCCATGTTTGTCGCGGGACATCAAAAGGTGGCGGACCTCCCCCCTCATTGCATCACCCCCGCAATGACATGCCTAGTCCCTTGTTTTCTATGTCCATGGGTTGATGTGACCAGACATTCTTTTTAGTGTATTTTAATTTAAATAAAAGTTAGCTGAATCTTCAGATTCACTTTTCTTCTCATTTACAGGAAATATATATGTAACATAAATAAAAAATAAACTTTTTAGTTCAAATTTGTTGTGATTATTTTAAACTAACAATTTTACATAGAAAAAATTATCCCCATCTTAATACACGTAGGAACAAATATTTAATTTACCGGGATTCAAAATTTGAGGACCTTTTTGTTACATTTTGGGACTAGTTTTGATTTCAAAAAGTTTTTAGAGTTTTTTAATATCAACTCTTTAGAACTAGCAATTTCGTATCTTCGGCTCACTAATCTTTTGTACCACCATGTGCAAGTATACATATCTTTGCAAAGATATATTAAAATTATTTTTTCATTCACTTATAAAGTAAAATTAGATTGTTACCATTTGGGATTTCAAATGCACTATGATTTGGCGCGACCGAATATATAGTTGCCTGTTGCGCCTCTACAAGCATATGGCGGAGCCAATCGGTACATATCGCGCCTCTACAAGTATGTGGCCGAACTAAGAGTAATATATAATTAAAAATTTGTCATAAGGACAACCGCAGGATTTCGCCGGGAGCGGGTGCTAATCTGAAAATGTGCACCCGCTTCCAGCGAAATCGCGGTAAAATTTCAGCCATAACCACGTCTCACAACCGTGAGATAGGTGGTTACAGTCTGTAAAGGAATCAGTACGACGAT
>NC_046660.1:113452480-113453732 GCF_010883055.1 Belonocnema kinseyi | reverse complement strand
CATCAGGCAGCATATTGTTGAGAGAATACGGATACTATCTGACGCTAAGAGAAGTCTAGAGCGGAGGCAGAGGTGGGTCAGAGAAAATCAACAGTTTCTCTCAGATCCATCTCGACTCTTCCAAGACCCTTCAGTTACTGTCGAATACCCACCCAAACCAGAGCAGGTCGAAGTATTTTGGAGAGAAGTCTACGAAGCGCAGCATAGACTGGACGAAGACTCAGAAAATATAAACAGCTTCAAGGAGTTATGTGTTGCCCTCATAGCACCTGATAAAGAATACCCACCCAGCACTACCAAGGAGGTGAAAAAAGTATTAAGAGGGATGAAGAACTATTCCGCACCGGGACCAGATTGTATCAAAACCCTCTGGTGGAAGAAGTTTTCATCAACCCGTTAGCATTTGTCCCGTATTTTCACCTCATATTTGAAGCCGCAAGAGCCGATTCCGGAGTGGTTGGTGGAAGAGCGCACAATACTCCTGCCGAAAATAGGCAACTCAGCTGACCCGAAAAATTACAGGCCAATAACTTGTCTGATCACACTTTATAAGATATTCACAGCTATCCTAAATGATAGGGTTGTTCGGTCAATTGAATCTGTGTGGCAAGAAATATATGAGCAATGAGGCTCAAAGAAAGGCGAATCCGGATGTCTGGAGAACCTGCTCACCGATAGATGTGTCTGCAAAGATACACATTCTACCAGCGTTACCTATCGATGCCCTGGATCGATTATCGGAAAGCTTTCGATTCGACCTCCCATAGACTTATCATCTGTCTTTTGGAAATCTTGAAGGTTCATTCGCAAATAGTTAGGTGCATAGAGAGATTGATGCCGCTTTGGAAAACCAGACTTACTATCTCATCTGGAAAAAATCGGGTGACAACTATGTATTTTACATGCACGATCTTACGATCTATGCTAAAAACAAAGAGTAACTACATCTAGCTCTAGGGATTGTCGAACGATATACTAAGGAAATTAGAATGGAAGTTGGGTTAGACAAATGCGCCAAGATTTATTTGAAGCGAGGAAAAGTTAATGGCATCCCTGAAGATCCTGAGCATGCTTGCCGTTCCGGTACTACTCTATTCATTTGGAGTAGTTCTATGGACAAAGAATGAGCTCAGATCCCTTGATATCGGGGCAAGAAAGGTTATGCACATGAACAAAAGCATGCATCTTAAGTCTTTCGTTCCGCGACTGTACATCTCACGCCGTCAAGGGGGTCGCGGAATATTGAGTCTTG
>NC_046660.1:113445843-113452380 GCF_010883055.1 Belonocnema kinseyi | reverse complement strand
TTTACGGTTCGCATCGGCCAAAGCTCTCGCTGCATTATACACACAATAACTGATAGCCCAGAGGTCGGATTCTCCGGAAAAATGTCCACGAAGCTCGTCATCTATTTCAGCCAGATCTTTAGACTTGAGAGAAACCTTGATGTTGATGTTTCTCCGGGTCGTAAAGCATCGCTCTTCCTCTATTGGATGCCTGCCCGCGGTTGGTCTTATTGTCGCCTCTCTTTCTCTGTTGCCGGCTTGTTCTAGCTGTGGTAGAGTAGGCGTTCCGCTTACATAGCCCCTTTTTCGGAGTAGTTCAGCATGGTTTCGCAGACGTTGTTGCGAAAAGTGCGATAGCTCCGGATGTTTCTCGCACCACGGAGCATGCAGCCGCGCCATGTAACCCCGTTCACGGTCACACTCGCATCGTAGCACTCTAGCAAATCGTGATTCAGTCGCTCAGTCCACCCAAAGGTCGCGAGATTCCGCCGATCGATCGCATTGAATCCATTTTCATTGGCTCCCCCAGCTCTAGATTGGTCGGCATTGTTGGGCGACCCATTGTCGGGGGCTCTGCGCGTTCTGTTGTTTTGAACCGCACTTACTACAACTATGTTTGGTGTTGTCGTTGTTGTTCCCACGAGAAGCTAGAGAAAGGGGTTCGTCCATGCTTGTAGAGCCCCGCATGCAAGGATAAGGCTGCGTACTCTGAGAGGTCGCCCGGTATCCTAGAGTCACCGTTCTAGACACCTCACCCAGGTGCCATTCAGCTTTCGGCACGGTTTTCACACCTCCGCTTGGGGGTTAATTCCTTCGGGAGCACCCCTGAACAATTGTCCGCGACTGACTATTTATTTTTGTAACCATATTCAGCAGAAACCCTTGGTACAGGGACCCTCTATCCGCAACCCGAGGACGCGTTCCATGGCTTTGTCATAGGCCCTTCGGTTTGATTCTAGAGGAATCAAAACTGAACCGTATGGTTCCCATATCGGGAATCGAACCCGAGCCTCCTGGGTGAAGGCCAGGTATATATTTTGGTAAGCCCCAGCGTGTCCACTCTGAATAACATAATATTTATTTTATTTATTAATTTAAATTCATTTTGTATTTTCACATATTTTAATAAACAAATTGTGTGTTTCAATGAACACAATGTGCTTCCTTATTTATTAATATCATATGTTATTTCAAGTTCCCCAGATAGCATAAGAGTTTGTAGCAACTTTGACTAAATCTTGCCCTGGAAATTTCGGAAGCTTGCATCGCAAGGTTCAGGCAAGCTTCCTGCAAATAAAAAAATGTCCGTCATGTGGCAATATTGCGAGGCAAGATTGAGGAAACGTTGCCTTTCAATCTTAAACTTGATTCTTGCGCATTAGTTTTTCATAGCACCTAGGGCTGCGCATTAGTTTTTTAATGTTCTCCCAGAATACCGCCTTACCTGTCTACAAAAACGTATGATTTATGGTACTTAAAAAAAGAAATTTGTAACAAAACTTGCCCACGAATCTTCCTCCAATTTTCCCTCAATATTGCAGACAAGCTTGCAGGAAGATTCCCATAGCAATGTTCCCTCAATCTAACTGCGCAATATTGCCGCATGGCGGACATGGTCTTATTTGCGGGAAGCTTGCCTAAACCTTGCAATGCAAGCTTCCGAACGTTACATCCCAAGGTTCAGGCAAGCTTGCCACAAATTCTTGTGCAATCTGGGTTAATGTTTTCCTTTTTCTCTGTAGTTAAAGTTTCAATTCTTATTTAATTCTAATGCTGTATCGCTTATTTTATTCCTTACAAGATTTTCTGCAAATTTCATTGGTAGTTTTTTTTTTTTAATATTTATAAAAACCTATTGTTTACAAAAATAACGATTTTATAATCCCTAAATCAAGTTTTTATCTAAAAACGTATCGATGAGATTCGCGGTGAATCTTTTTAGGAATAAAATAAGCCTTATATCATTAGGATTGAATAATAGTTGCAACTTTTACCTAAAGTCAGAGAGAAAAACATGAAACAGTAAAAACTACTGTAAAATAAACAATGAAAATTGTAAAATAATTATTTTGAAAATTCTCCTCAAGTTCTTTTCAAAAACCCAGTTATAATTAACATTAAAATGTTTTGCTCGATTTTATAAATCATTTTTAACAACTTTTATTTTTTCGCTTGAAATAACTTTAGTTAATGTTTAATTTAAAAACAAGTATAATTAATATTCCTTTTCCCTCTTCAATCTTGGGCAAAAAATAGAAATTAAAAAATTATACAATTTAAAAAAGGTACTATGAAATTATAAAAAATTTATAAAATTTCACCCACGATAAGCTTGGTTCCATTTATTACATTACAGTCATCCAAAACTGTAAAATAATTTATATCTTCATTAAATTATTCCCTAAATGCACTGATAGACGAGAATAAATCAATGTAAAATGGATAAAATAGCAATTTGTAAATTATTTTGAAAACTTGGTTCCTGTGTTGCGATTTCTTATTTAGAATAAGATCCCTTAGTTCATGTTTAATTTAAAAACAAGTATAATGAAAATTCCCTTTTTGTCCTGAATCTTAAGCTAAATTTCATGGAAAGTGTCATGCCGAAAAGCATTTTTTTAAATGTATCATTAAAATTAAGTAAATTTCTTTAAAATTTATAATTTTTTAAACTTGAAAATATATTTAGATACCATTTTTTTGTTATCTAAAGTACAAAGATGTTGACTTGGATTATATTAAATAATGCCGAGTATTCACAGTTAATATTTATAATAAAATAATATTTTTTTAAATAGAAAAACTTTCCCAGTGGGCGCAAAGTTTGGCGACGTCTTTTCAACATCGTTACAACATCTTTACGACATCCTATGTCCATGCCGTTTAGGTGTCTTTACGATATCTTAAATAAGTCGTATGATCTGACGATGTTTTTACGATATCTCAAAGACACCGAAACGATATGGACATAGGATGTCGTAAAGATGTCGTAAAGATGTCGTAAAGACGTCGCCAAATTTTGTGCCCACTGGGTTAACAGCAAAACAATATACCTATACACTTTATATGTTGCATACAACATGCAACACTTTATATGCAACGACACCGTGGCCACACCACTCAAGTTTGATAACGCCCCTTCCCTGGCGGACCGAAGGAACCGAATGGAGCATCTACAAAGTATCCGTAAAGATTTACATGGGCCGAAAGCGACTTCTAGTGCCTCTTCTGTGAGTAGCAGTTAATCATGGACATAGGAAACAAGGGACTAGGCATGCCACTGCGGGGGTGATGCAATGAGGGGGGAGATCCGCCACCTTTTGATGTGCCGCGACAAACATGGCAGCGCCCACATGTTTATATTTTCATGCACAGTTTGTCGGCAAAAATGCTCGTTGCGCATAATCAAATGGCACATCGCAAGATGGCAACTCTCCCCACTTATGGAATTCTCCCCCCTCCCATGGATTCAACCCCGCTCGACCAAGTTAGGATGGCATGCCTAGTCAAAGATATTATAAGCCTAGATGCGGCACGTGTATAGTTCGAGGAACTAATTGTAGACGGCGCTCCCGGCGAAAATTGCCCGATCCCCCCATGCCTCTCAACCCGAAAACCGCACCGACCAACTACTTTGCCCCTGCAATCTTTACCCGTCGAACAAGTCCACCAAATAGCCGATACTAAGTCGGCAAACACTAAATACTTAAAAATACAAAATACAAATTTTATATCGAGAATTTTGATTTATTATTTTCAATTAATGAATCAATTATTTGAATAAATTTTACATCAAGAAAATATGTAGATGCATAAGATTGACTTCTAAATTGAATTGAAATGTAATTGTATCGTAATAAATATTTTTAGCTGAAATCTTTGATTGAAAAAATTAGTCATTTTCAATTAAAATTTACTGTCTATGAATAATATTATTTTGTTGTTTTGAAAAAATGCGGTAGAAATTCTACTAAATGAAACTGTACGTTTCAAGACATTAAAAGTTTTAATTGAAAAACATATTTAGTTGAAATTTAAAATAATTAATTTTTCAAATAAATATGATCGTACAGCGTTCTCGCATGTATAATTAGCGATTTGGAGTTTTTAGATGTAGAGTTAAATGTTATAGGAATGCCGCCTCCCTCACGATTATTAATTTAAGTAAACAATAATTCGTAAATTTCTATGTTTGTGTAATTAATTATGAATTAAATAAATTATAATGAAACGATAAAATTATATAATAAAATAATTTTTTATTTTATTTTTTATATAATATTTTATAGAAATTTATGTATATTACTATGCAAGTAAATTATGTCCCGATTTTTTAAATTGAGAACCCCATAATTTCAAAATTTTAAAAATGTATTTTTGAATTTTACTCGAGTGGTTGATCAGAATATATAAATATTTTGCCTTACATTTCTCAATTTAAACTAAAAGGTCAGAAATTATTGGAAAGTTTCAAAAACATTTATCTCTTAATTGTTAGTTTGTAATAAAATAATTCGTAAATGAACTATTCATTGTCGCGGGCACATTTTCACCGTGCCCTGTGCCCGTGGCTCGCAAGTTTGAGCGCGCCTGGGGCGCGCGTCTTTTGATTCCCGCAATTCGCGCTCAGATATTTATTCTTTGCATTTAGAATGCTTGAATGAAACTTTATCAAAAACATCTCTTTAGATTGCAGTATTTATATGCGTGTTCATATTCAGAATTTTTTGCCTAAATAACTATAGTTAAAGATTAAGTTTCTCAAAGTTCTGTAGGCTTTGAGGTACACAATATTATCGTGACACTCGCGCTGAGCACTCGTTTTTTGACAGACAGTTGTAAATTTATATTTTCTGAACCACCTTAAAATAAACTTAAAAAATACAATCCTTTTTTTAGACATTTTTCCAGATCTCGCGTTGTTATGCTAATTATAGGATTTTGGTTTTCATATTATTTTTATGCATGTATAAAGCAAAATATTCTACAAGTCTTCTTTTAGATTTTTCACGTATCTTGCGTCTTTTAGCGTGATATTGGAATTTTCGATTATCTGCATATATTACTTACGATAAAACAAAATTACGAGTCCTATTGAAAACTGGTTTAAAGAAATTTTGTAGGATTTTTCAAAACCTATCATTTCTCTTCGAGACTTTTTGTCGTATTTTGCGTCAGGGATCGTCCATAAATTACGTAACGCGTTTTTCTTTTGTTTGAATAAAGACGAGCATGAAATTGATGTGAAGTTGAGAAAGACACAACGATATAAACAAAAGAAAAAAGTGTTACGTAATATATGGACGATCCCTCATTTGGTTCAAAATTTGAATGTTGCGGTGTCAAATTTCGGGCAATTCTAATACTTTCTGCATCATAAATAATAAGAATGTAATAAATTAATACAAATTTGTATCACTTTTTGGGCGAATAACTTTTTTCAATCAATTTGTTTTTGTACCTTTTGTTGCTTTTCCAGAAATTTTTTATTTCTATTTTTAATACCATTTTTATGATCAAAACCAAAACTACGTGTTATGTCAAAAAGTAATTCATAACAAATTTGTAGCTCTTTTTCGGGTAAATAATTTTTGTTGAATCATTTTTTTTTTCGTAACTTGTATCACTTTTTCACAAAGTTTTTTTTATATTTTCAATGTTATTTTTCGCGAATAAAACACAACGTACACCTTCTATCAAGAAGTGATTATTAACGAATTTGTAGATCTTTTTTGAGATCACAATTTTTGTTAATTCATCTTCTTTTGTATCCTGAATAGTTTGACCACGAAATGGGATTTTTCATATCTTATTATTTTTTGTGCAATAAAAATTTGAATTTTCAACTTTACAAGAAAATCCAAAAAGTTTGTATGATAATCTTGTAGGGCTTTCAAAAAGCAATGCTTTTTTTTTTACTTTTTTTCATATCGTACGTTGTTTGGCTTATAATTTTGATTTTCGATTGATATTAAAAATTTGGAAATGCTATAACTCTGAGATTTTTTTTTGTATAAAAAAAAGTCATCAGGATAAATTGTTTGGCCTTCTGAGTACTATTAATAGTCATAAATAAAAATTTTAAGTAGAAAAAAAATGGTACCAAAATTTGTATTTTTATCCAAAATGGCTGTTGACGAACTCTTCCTTTATTTTCGGACTTGCCGGACCTTTCTTTTCTTATCCTTTCTCAATCATAAATGATGAGAATGAGAAAAATTAGAAGCCCTTTAATTTTTGTATTTAATTTCAGTTTCTGAATCATTGGAATTCTTCAAAGTAAAACGCTGTTACTTTTCTCTGTAAAATTGATATTTTATCCAATTTAAATAAAATTGAAAATAAAGTTTCTTAAGTATAGTCTCAATATTCTTGTTCTCTGTCATTCTTTTAATTGTTGTAATTTCGTTTTCTGAGTCTTGTCGATTTTTCGTTGTGTATTTTTATATTAAACAAATTTTAAACTATACATTATAAGGATAATTTCATTAAATACAAAAATAGAAACTTTAAGGGGTCGTCAGTAAACTTCATTATGAATTGCATGGGGAGGGGGGG
>NC_046660.1:113438664-113445743 GCF_010883055.1 Belonocnema kinseyi | reverse complement strand
GAAACCCCCTTTTATCGTTTTTTCGCTTAAATCCTTTTTGATAGAAAGTCTACTATTATATTTGTGGTTCGGAATTCAACTCGTTCGGTTAAAAATTCTAGTCTTCAGTTGCAAATTTTATTATTCTGTAAAAAATGCAACTATTTTGTTAAAAAGTCATCTTGTTTCTTTAGCAATTCAGAAGCTTGGTTAAAAGTTGAACTATTTTGTAAAAAAATTATTCTTTCGGTTTTAGATTCACCTCTTTGGTCGAAAATTTAATTATTCTATTTTTAGAAAATTAATCTTCTGCGGATAAAAAGTCATTTTTAAGCTGAACTCTTTTGTTAAAAATGTAACTATTTTGTTGAAAATTCGTTTTTTTAAATAAGAATTAATTTTTTTTAACTAACAAGGTAAACATTTCATTTTTGATTTAAATTGATATTTTTATTAAAAATTAATGTTTTCTGGTTTTAAATTGCTCATCCCGGCTTTAAAATTCAAAAATTTTGGTAAAATTAATATATTTTGTTAAAAGCTCGTCTTATCTTAGTAGATCATTAATACAATGCTGGAAAATTCATTTCTTTGGTTACAAATTTAACTATTTTTTTTCGCAATTTATCTTCTTTAATTAAAAATTAAACGACTTAGTTAAAAGTTGAACTTTTTCATTAAAGATTCATATTTTTGGACTCCCCTTCATGTTTGGGATTGACTCTTTTGTTGAAAATTTAATTTCTAGATTTAGTTGAAAATCAATTTTTTTTTTAACATGTAACAATTTTCTTGACATTTTGGGTTTTTTGTTTTGTTCAAAATTAATTTTTTATCTGAAAATTTGCAATTTTTTATTTTTGTTCGAAATTTATACTTTATAAGTTTCAAATTTAATTATTTTTTAGAACATTCTTTTGTTTTGTTGAAAATTCATCTTTTTGGTCGAAAATTAATTTTCTTGATTTTTTTACATCGTCTTTTTATTAAAAATGTAATTGTTCAGTTCTAAATTAGTATATTTTGATTAATGATTTAACAATATGGTAGAAAATTAAAGTATTCGTTTGTCAATGAACTTTTCCGTGCTTCTTTCATGTTTGTTAAATCTAGTTTTTTTAAAATCATATTTCTGCAAGTTTTACCTTCTTGGCTTAACATTCGACTTTTTTTGTTGACAATTTGGTTTTTTATGTTAAAATTTTTTTTTTTTAATTGTAACTTGTCTAGTCTTGATTAGAAATGGATCCTTTATAAGTTGAAAATTCAAATATTTGGTTGAAAATTCATGGAATTTGTTAAAAATTCGTCTTTTTTGGTAAGAAAATTAATCTTCTTTGTTGCGAATTCATTATATATTTCGACTTTAAATCTTCGGAATTTAAAGCGTTTCATATTGAATTCAAATCAATTGAAAGTGAGTTTTAAATAATAACTGATACGAGGGATTTTATTAGCTGTAAGGCATAGCGTATACATATATATATATATATTGAACAAATTTTTGATTTTATTTATTTCTTCAAGTGGATTTTTTTTAAGTTTGCAATAGCAAAGAAAAATTATCCAATCAGGAGTTTTAAGTGTTTAAACTCGTGATTTATTATTTTCATAAATGGTTCCAAATAATTTTCACATTGTACACATCATCAATATAATATGCTTAAAACCCAGCTGATGTATACAATGTGAAAATTAGTTCCAAACTATTTATGAAAAAAAATGAATCACGATTTTTAAACCCTTAAAACCCCTAATTGGATAGTTTTTCTTTGTTATTGCAAACTTAAACAAAATTCACTTGAAGAAATAAATGAAATTAAAAATTTTTTCAATCCTTGGTGGGAATTTTTTTACAAGTACGAAAAAGTATAACTATTTTTGTAGGAAAACACCAATATATATAATAAATTTTTAAATACTAAGAAATCCAGGTGGCCGTTTTAATCAAGGAAAAAAATTTCCGGTTATTTGCCGGCTCGCAAAAAATTATTGAATTATTTTTATTTTTTGGAATTCTTTCCTTTTCCATTTTTTTGTAAAAGCCTTAGTTGCTGAGATGCACCCCTATTCCAATAGAAAAAAGTTGTATTTTCTTATTCTCTACAATTCTACATTTTTTTATCAATTCCAATTACTGTTTCTTAATTCTTGTTTTTTAAACT
Organism: Belonocnema kinseyi; assembly: GCF_010883055.1. NCBI lineage: Eukaryota > Metazoa > Arthropoda > Insecta > Hymenoptera > Cynipidae > Belonocnema > Belonocnema kinseyi. The sequence continues at coordinate 113,443,599 of NC_046660.1, read as the reverse complement.
AATCTATAATGGTTTCAACAATTCTCATTTGTTAACAAATGTATTCTCATAATACCGCAAACAAATGGTACTTTTCATAGCAGCCATATGCCATGATTATTTAAATAACCATTTTTTAAATAAATAATATTATTTTAAAAAAATTAGGATTTTCAGAAGTATGCCTTCACATTTATTATTGAGGACATAACATTTAGAAAATATAATTAATGTGCGATATAATTAAATCCTAAATTGTTTAAACAAATAAAAATTGTTTAAATAATTAAAAGTAATTTGGAAAATGTCAGAATCAAGAGAAATTGATGAATATTAATCAAGATTAGTACAAAAATACGTTCTTATATGACTCCCAACTATTAAAATTGGGACGTAAACCATATTTTATTGTTTAAAAAATTAATAAACAACTGAGGCAAACAAACTAATTCAACTTCGTATTTATTGCTTATGATATTTAAATCAGAAATTACCATTCATTTACGATGATCTGGAAGCAATAAATTGTTCTAAAAAATTAAATCAAAACTACACAAGATCTTGTAATTCATTCATTAACGGGCTGTAAAGTATACCAAAAAATGGGTAAAAACGTGGTAATCAGGGTTAATATTCCGCAAAACCCTTGTTGCACTTTCATATAGTAATTTTTACGAAACATAAAAGGAGCTTAAGGGCATTGAAATTTAAAATCGATGACTATTTAGTATTAAATTATTTAAAATATATAATCACTTGAACTTTTTAAAACGAAAATAAATATTTATTCCAATTATCTAATAAAATGTAATGTAATATAATTTTTAATTCAAAAATTACTTCGACGTTGGTTAACTTTTAAATTCAAAAACTTTCGCGCTTTTTGCGCACGCCGGCCATTGATGCTTACTCGAAAAGATGAACTCTGATTGGTTGGTTCTTTTCCATTTCAGGTTCCGTTCAATGTGCCGGTTTCATGCTCTCCATTTTCTCGTTCCCAACGTTTGTTCCGTTTTTGACATGTCAATCGCACCTGTATCTCCTCTCGATCTAACTCAATTTTGAGAATTAAAATAGTATTTTCATGCTTCATATCAAAGTCTCACACTTACGCGACATACGTTGATGCATACTATGTCAAAAATGAATAGCAAGGACAAGGACAACAAGTCATTTAACGACAAACTGAAACAATTCTTCCGCATAAATAAAGGTAACCCGCAAATAACATACCTAATTTATACCTTCTTGCCCTTTAATGTTAAATTTGTTTATGTATTTAACTTCATCAAGTATATACCTTTTCATTTGAGCTTGTTTTTGTGCATGTATTTCGAATTATTTTTCTCCATTGTCGCCAAATTTTAGTTTGCCTAAAATTTCAAGCAATGTATTGTCAAGAATTTTTGTCAATAAGACAGTGTTTATATAATTAAGATTTGGATTAAATTAGTGCGCTGTAATATTGTTAAATTTTTAATTATGCAAATGATCGTTTGTAATAAAGTGGAAAATTTAATGATTAGGTACATAGAATGTATCAGTTTTCATTTCGAGTATTTATCTTTGTTTGACATATAATCAATATCAGTATGTTTCTTAGTATGCATATAGCTTTTTTTTATTACATGTTTTTTTATGTAATTAATGTATAGTGGAATTTTTGTTAAAATTCCGAATTAAAATTTCAGTTGTGTTTTTTATTGAAGTAACATTTTGTATAAATGTCTTTTTTAATGTATAATATACTGGCTAGAAAGCTAGTATTTCATAAAAACATTCATCTTTTCAGAATTTGACTAAAATATCCGTTTTTATACAAAAATTTGACCTTTTATAATTGAAAAGGAAAAAATATAAATTCTAAATATTAAATGAAATAAATAATAAAAAAATATCTTTACTGGATTCTGCTTAGTTTAAGAACATAACTATAAAGTAAATAACTGAAGTGATAAAATATCTCATTAAAATAGGACTCTATCGGAGTCGAGAAGAACTTATTTTAACTCCTGAGATCGAGAGGGAAATCTGTTCTGAAAGTCCAATTCATCATCGCACAAAAGTAATCAAAGACCTTGGTGACTCCATACTAAACAATCAATGGGAAGAAGTAAGCATGTTTTTTCTGGAAATTTACGAATTATTTTGATTAAATTGCAAAGATTAATCGAAGTTTTATAAAATGTTTGGTGCAATTGCAGAATAGAGATGTCACCTGTTTTTTGACTAGAAAAATTGTATTTTTCTGCAAAAAACTATTAGAATCTTTAACTGAACGATAAATGAAGCGATTTGGTCAGCCAGAAGTTTAAAATTATTGTTACCTTTGTAACTACGATAACTTAAATATGGTTATGACACGATATCAGAATAACCATATTTAACTCACCGTTTAGAAGAATAATGTTGGTCAAATCACTACCCATTTTCAACTTCTCGTTAAATATGATCATTGCGATATATCGTGACAGACCCATATTTGAGACATCATAGTAACAAAAGTAAGAATCATTTTAAATGTTTGCCTTATCAAACCGATTCATTTATCATTCAACCAAAGATTCTAATAGTTTTTTGCAAAAAAATGGTTTTTCCTGTCAAAATAGAGGTGACGCCCCTATTCTACAATCTAACCAATGATTTTTAATCAGGAATATTCTTGTAAACATTTAATTAAACATCGTGTTTTAGAGAGCAGCCGAAAGACTATGGCACCTAGTTAAAGATATGCTTGGCGAAGACGTCGCTCGGGAACACAGACATATTACCCTTAACTTTTTACGCTGCCTCATAACAGGTCAACATTCAAAAATATCTTCCCTGATGCGAGTCAAGTTTTTCAATGTCGTGGAAGAGCACAAAATTCATGAAGATATTGGTCCTCGGTAAGAATTTGTTTTAAAGATTTTTCATTAGACTTAGAATTTTCAAATAGAGTGGAATCAAACTGAACTATAAATAATAAGAAAATTTGTCTCCTCGAGTTGTTAAAAATAAGTTTTTTACTTTTGAAATAATTTGTATTCGCAGTCTCGAATTGCTTCGAAGCTTGACTGAAAATGGTAAAGATATTTTACAATTGGAAGAGAAGATGGGTCCATTTTTGTTAGAATGGATGCCAATAGTCACTGGCGGAGATGGAAAAAGAGGCGCTGAATTTCTTTCTCTTCTAGTAAATGTTATCAAATTCAATTCGGCGTACATAGACGAAAATATTGTATCAGGACTGATTCAGTAAGTATTAAAAGATTTTTCAAATTAAGATTATGGCCTAGGACTGTACGAATTTTGTTTTTCCCATTAGTTCGCCATTTAGTTTGATTTTGAATCCCATTGAAACATTTATAACTGAAATTAAAAACGTAAACATTGTATCATTTTAATTGATAACATTGAGTAAATAGTTTCTCATTTAGGGCTTATAATTAGGCAATTTTAAATTCTAGCATTTTAAAATATGTTTTTTTTTACAAGCCAATTAATAAACCATTATTTTTCAATCACATCATTTTCAATTAAAAGCGATTATAATTAAATAATATAAATTAAGATTTTTATTATCTTTATTTTAGTAATAAATTTAATAATAATTTCGTATATCAATACAAAAATTTCAAATTAGAGGTTGTTAAAAAAATACGAAGTGAAATTTAACATGCTTTACGGCGATAGTAAACATTTCCCTACCGATAGAAATCTCTAAGTATATTCTAAAGATTCTCAAGGGCCAGAGAAGCTCAGAGAAATTATCCGCAGGCACTCAGGTAGATATATTCAAAGGTCCAGGTAGTTCTTTTGAATTTTTTAAAGGCTTTAAAATGTCCTTTCCGAAATTGAAATAGAAATACGATCATAAATAAAAAGCAGAGAGGCTGAAATTGAAATAAGAATTCGATCATAAATAACAAGTAGAGGGGCTACAATATATATCAATAGAGTAGCCAACACTCAAGGATCCTTCGTTAAGTTTTCGGATTAAAATTTAGAAGTAGATTTTTTTAAATTTCATAGTTAACAGCCTACAACATAATAATTCGGCATCAACGGGATTCAATGATTTCAGATATCTACCTTTTTTTTAATGCTTAAAATTGGAATTAATACGACGTTTCTCGTAAATGGAATGAGATACGCCAAACAAGGCAACATTTTTGAATTCAACTAGAAAATTGTATATCAGTATATAAGTTATAATTATAAATAATTATAATGAGAAAATTCATCAATTAAAAAAAAGTGTTAATAATTTTAAGAGAAATTTAAAAAGGGAGAGTCGGATTAACGACGGCCAACTACTATAAATAACTCTTCCCGCCCGGTACGTGAAGAATACAAAAGGAACATTATATTACCGTTGCACCACTTTCAAAAGGACTCTGAAAAGGTCCCAAATCTCTCAGACTATTTTAGAGACTAAATCGTTTCAAATCGACTCTGCTTATAGTCTCAAATGGGCCAGGCTATTTCGCTAGAGAATACTCAGAGATTTCTATCGGTAGGGTTATCAAAAATATGTGTCCTTTCAATAGCTTTTTGAAACTAAAAATTTAATTTACGAATATCTCAAAACACTAATTCACAGATTTTGATGAAATGCATATTAAAATTTAAAAATTCAAATAATGATATAATTTCAAAACTCGAGGAGTCTGTATTCAGAAACTCACATAATTAAATGAAAAACAAGAGGAGAATTCTAAAGTAGGTTCAAATAAAGGTTACCTTATGAATTGAAGGGTGGCAGTCCAAAAGGTACTAAGGGACATTTTGACGAAAATGGGTTTGTTTGTCCAAAAATTAATTACACATCCTGTTAAGGGCATGTGACACAGCTAAATACCTATATTACCAACCTCACTTTTTCGGTTCACTGAATGTTTTTTTGAACCTAAGAACTTTTTTTGTAAATAAAATATCGAGCTGAAACTTTGGAAGATTTATTAGAGTACAATA
>NC_046660.1:113422260-113438564 GCF_010883055.1 Belonocnema kinseyi | reverse complement strand
TATTTTATTTACGAAAAAAGTTCTTAGGTTCAAAAAAACATTCAGTGAACCGAAAAAGTGAGGTCGGTAATATAGGTATTTAGCTGTGTCACATGCCCTTAAAAGGATTTGCTCGAAAGCGCATTTTTTAGTAGAGTAATAAAAACTCGGTATGCCGCAGGATGTCAGGGGATATACTATATTTTACCCTCATGCAGCGTATTCTTTCAATTTGTGCAATTTTCTGACCTTTTACAATTTAATTTTTTAAAGTAAAATACTAGTGCCCTCCTAACCTAAAACATGAAAAATTTTCAATTTTTGTTTTTTCAAAAAACACGAAGTTTTGTGATTTAAATAGTTTAGTTTTGTTTATCAACAAAACTAATTCCAAGTAATGTCAAATTTAATATAAAGATAATCACAATTTTCAATTTTCATTCAGCATCACCATATCTCGAAAGCATATTTTCAATTTTGTAAAGAAATTAAAAATTCTACTTTTAATCGCTACGCGCAGCGAACCGATTTTCAAAACCTGTGAAATTGTAGCGTCAGCATTCTCTATCGACTTTTTTGGAACTGGTTAACATTTTTTGATCAAACTTTGTTTATCCGTATTCACAAACTGAATAACTCGGGAGCCTGTTTTTATTAATTTATTTTTGTGACTAAAAATAGAATTTTTATCTTAATGAGCAGCCGAATCCGCTCCAAATTTAGGTTAGTGTCAGTTTCAGATTTTCAACATCCATCTCTATTTTCTCTTAATAAGTGGATAACTTTTTCGAATCAAACTTTTTTGACCTCACATCATCAATACTTCAGCTCGGAAGTGCACTTTTGTTTTATCTGTCAGCCTTCAATTCAGATTCCTCGAGTTTTGCAATTACACATTTATTTGAATCAATCACCAGCATTCAACCAAGTGAAGTTAGCTGGTGGTTTGAGTGAAAATACCTTATGTTTAAACTGTGATATGCCACCTGGTGACAAAAATCCGAACTGGAAATAATACGTTATGTTTTAAAGATCCATGTTAATTTTTTCATAAAAGTGTTTTAACGATTTTTTTTTGTAGAGTTTAAAGTATTTTTTGGTTAATAAAAATAAGTATTTATCAGAAACAAAGGATTTTTATATGGGATTTACATATAATACTGTGAAAAAACAGATTTTTAGTTAGAAATAGTTTTCTAACAAAACAAAAATCGATTATTGTACTATTTATCGTGTTTTTAAAAAGATTAAAAACTTAAATGGACTTATTTTGAAGAAACAATTAACGAAAAGTACATTTTTATTAATTTACATGAAATATTTACTTTTTAAAAATCTGATCTATAAGTTAGGTTAGAATTCGTATTTAAATTCCAAACATCTATTATTAATATTCTTTGCGTATTCTGGATAAATGATGTGACGAATGCAATAACTCGACAAGCGCTCGAAAAATGGTCCACCCGGGAAAATCTATCGACAAGAAAAAGTTGCCGAAACGTAAAATATAATATACCTTCGTAATCATCTTTGCACGACCGACAAATTGGTCTTATAAAACATTTTCATTCGATAATTATGACTCAAGATAAGCAATAAAAACTTAGAAAAATTTCCAATTAAAAATCGATGCTTTGTAAGACACAACTCGCGATTATTCGGCCGTTTGTTGATAAAAATGCTTGACATTTGCATGGTGTATCTTCAATATATAAACGATGACTATAAGCAACCGCACTTTGTTTAAAAATCTCATATGTTTTTATTTTGTTTTGAAAGAATTCGGTTGTTTTTTGGCGCTGCTACTTTGTGACTTAGGAACAAAGGCGGATAAGTGGAGCACTGGTCGAAGTTTCCGAAGCGTGGTTTTCGTTCGGAATCAATTTGTCATCAGACAAAAACAAAGAAGTTAGTTTTTTTAAACAATGTACGTTGCTTACAGTCATCGCTTATATATTGAGAACAAATTTCAAGCTGTGTTCAAGTTGTGTTTTACAAAGCATCGATTTTTAATCGGAAAATTGTCTAAGTTCTTATTGTTTATCTTGAATAATAATTATCGCATGAAAATGTTTGATAAGAAAAATTTGTCGCAAATCTTAAGGTGAATACGTAGGTAAATTTTGTTTTACGTTTCGGCCACTTTTTTTTATCGATAGATTTTCCCGAGTGGACAATACTTCTACGCGGTTTCGAGTGCTTGTAGAGTTGTTGCATCGGTTGCGTCAAACATTTTCATTACATGCGTTAATTAAACTTTATTTAAGTTTAAAATCCATTTAAACTTACATAAAATAGTGAAATAATTGTTCTTTTTAACTTGTTTGACAAAAATGTGTGTTTTTTTTTCATTGTATGACATGGAAATTCTATCTAAAACTATTTGATATTGATGAAGATTTTTTTTTAGTATTCAGTTATTGTTTTATGCTTCAAAAAACAATCGTAAAAAGACTTTTATGCAAAAATTAAAATAAATCTTTAAAATTTTACCGACTCTTTCTAGTTCCAGTTTTCGGCACCAGGTGGCGAAATGGTAGACCACCATTCCCATATATTTTTGAGAAATGTTTAACACTGTCGCCAAGTTTGTCAAATTTCCAGTCGAATCCGCAGATTTTAAACTTTATTTGATTGTGGTTTAGCGTCTACAATAGGGTTCTATAGTAGTACAATTTTTCGCAGAAGAATTTTCAACCTAATCTATAGAATTTCATTACAGACTCCAAAAAAATACAAAATCATATTATTTGAATTATAAGCATAAGGTTTTATGCTAGAAATAACGAATTTAATTCACTAAATATTGCTTATTACTTGATGTAAAATTGAAATCTTGAAAGGAATAAAATAAAAAAACTAAATTATTAATAGGTTAGACTGTATAATCTCTATAATGTTTAATTTTCCAGGTATATTTGTCACTTATGTTACTGCAGTAATAATGCGGATATTGTCTCGGGATGCTTGGAAGCTCTCGACGCAATTGTATGTTACAGTAATTTACAGCCTGATTCGTTAGAAACTTTTATTATTGCCTTATGTCGTAGCGTGAATGCCGAAACATATTGTATAATAAGTTGGAAGGTAAATTATTTTTAATGATAAACATGTTTCCGTGAACGAGGGACAAGTTGTACATAAAAATGTTTTTTTTTTTTAATCTTTTAGATTATGCGTAAACTGTTAGGAACTCACATGGGTCATTCGGCTTTGTATACAATGTGTCGTTTGTTACAAGAGCCAATATTTCAGCGAGACGTTCGTTTACTTCGAGGTGCCGTATTTTACGTTAACATGGGCCTTTGGGGAGCACACAGAATTCCTAAATTAGAATGCACTCCTACCTCTGTTTTGCCTTCGTTTTATCAGGTTTGTAAAATAATTACAGAAAGGCGATTATTTAATAAAAATACTTTATACAGCTAATTGACTAATTTCGTGATATCTTTTTCTATAAGAATACTCATTTGAATATGCAAGCTTTACATAAAAATATTCTTTTATTTTTGGAATCTGATGCAGCTAAATGCTTTTGATTATTTTTTCATATCTACTGTAATAGGTGGTTTCCCATACTGATTGAAAAATGAACTATTTTTTTTAAATATTATATTTTTTTGCAAAATTCATTTTTTCTGTTTAAAATGTACCTCTTTTGATGGAAATTTGTCTTTTTGGGTTGAAAATTCAACAAATTGGTTGACATTTTTTTTCTTGACTATATAATATTTTTGTTAAAAAATCAACTATTTTGTTGAAGTTTTGTTTTTTAAAAGAGTTCAACTATTTTGGATATAAAATTAACATCTTTTTTTGATTTAAGTATTAACTATTACATTTTTTGTTGAGAATTCATCTTTTTTTTTGTTAAAAATGCAATTACTTGGATAAAAAACACTATTCTGTTAAACATACATTTTTTGAATGAAAATTCATCTTTGAATGTTACAAATTCAACTGTTTGGTTAATAATTCCACAATGTTTTCGAAAAATTAACTATTTTGTTAAAAAAAATATTGTCATTGCTCAAAAATTCGTCTTTTTGGCTTAAATATTCAACTATTTGGTTAAAAATAAAACGTTTTATAGTTGAAATTTAATCTTTTTTGTTTGAAAACTTGAACAATTGGTTGAAATTTCATCTTTGTTGGTTCAAAGTTGAACTCTTTTGGTGGAAAATTAATTTTTTTGGTTGAACATTTTACTGTTTCTTTGAAAATGCCATATATTTCGACTTAAAGAATCTTCAGTGTTTCATGTTGAATGTAATATGGTACTAAAAGTGTTTAAGATCGATTTAGAAACAAAATTTTATCTGCATACACATTATTGATCTCCTAGGTGGAAAGTTGTTTTTATACATAAAAGAAGAATTTATAACGGTCAGGGAAAATGAAAAATTGGTCATGTAAAAGACAGCGAACTTAGAAATTGGGATTTTCTAGCAACTCTGTAACATCAAGAAAATATTAAATTAATAAAAAACATAACTTCGAAAAAATCTACAAAAACATGGTCTCCGACAAAGTCATCTTATATAACAGAATTACACAAAAAGTCTTGCAATGAGAAAATAATAAATCCGTTAAAAACAAATGAATAAATTCTAATAAAAATTAGCTTTAAATCAATTATTTTCAAATTTTTATTGCACTAATAAAGAATAAAATCCAATTTCTATACATTGAACTTATGGATTTTTAAATTTAATGCCTATTTTCACTTCTATTATTTTTTTAAGGCTCTTCAGTGCAATCATCCCATTGTTATGTACGAAGTAACACTCTCAATTCAAAGGTTAGTACATAAGTACGGTGCAACACTTCAGGAACCAGCGTGGAGTATTATTTTAGACATAATAGAAGAAGTTATTGCTCATATAGGTTGGTATTTACAATTTATATCCATAGTTTTAAAATGTTTGTTGAAAAGGGTAAATTGGAATATTAAAACAAACGAATTGTTGTCAGAATCCAGTAATCAACCTGCAACGAGACAAGTATCAACAAGTTTGCATGAAACGATTAGCAGTATTGAGGAACTTCTTGATGTTAACTGCTTTAATGGTTGTTTACATAGGTTTTATGAGCTGGTTGAAAGATGCTCAGAGGCAAGACCTGTAAGTAATAACATTTTTCTCATTTGGAAATAGTACTTTTCTTCCATTCGTATTTTTATTGGGTTTTCAGTGGTAGAAGTGGATATATAGTTTGTTGTTTTTGTATTTAGGAAGCATCGATTTTAAAACTAATCGATTATAGAGCATCATTCATAGATCCAACTCATTATCAGTGGCAACATAAGCTGGGATTGTTGATGGATCGTTATTACAAAGTAGAAACCAGAACAAATATTAGAGTTAAGGTTTTGGACGTTTTGACTAATGTGATCCAAGTCAATAGGTATTATATGTAATACTATTATAAATTTAATGCTTAATATTTTTTCTAAATCAAATTTATTTATATAATTTTCTCTAGAGTTATCCACTCTTTAGGCTCTTTAAAGAGTCTACTTGAAAATTAAATTAAAACAATCAAACTTTTCTGTCTATGTGACAATTTCGATCCAAATAAAAAATTTGATATACTGCAACAGCACGAAGACGACGAAAAGAACTAAATAGAATGCACTCTTTCTTTAGGTCAAGGTATGAAGACGAAATTATAGAAAGGGTAGTAGTTCCTCACGTACAGTATATAGAACAAGACTCAGACATTACGATACGAACTGAGGCTGCTCACCTTTTAGTCGATCTCTGTCTCGAGTGCGAAACGAAAAGATGTCTGGAATTATTAGATATATTAGAAAAGGTAAAATCACTTATATTTTAATATTATAAAATAGAATATCCGGTATAGAAATTGCGTTTCTTTTCATTTTCGAATAAAAAGGAAAGTTTTGTTTTAATTTTACAAAAAGATAGATTCTGTTATAATTCGCTCTGAAGCTGAAAATAATATACCATTATATTTCACTCGACATTAAAAAAATAAAAACCTGTAGCTTTCTGTAATATATGCAGATCATCAACAAACCTTTCGCGATGGAGGTACCCGTGACTATGGACACCGATATTAAAGACGTGAAGACAGCTGTTGTTGGCGTTATAAAAATTTTAACAATAAAATTATTTCGCCTGCCATCAAACCATGCTATACGAGCTTATAAGGTGTTGGCTAACCACCTAGAACAACACTACAAATTCCCTATCGTCTTCCAGAATGTTTCTACCATTCGTTACTTGGTAAGTTCCATTCAATTAATTTGCTTCAGGGTGGCCAATAAATTCTAAGAAATAATGAACTTCACGAACAGACCATTTTTTGGATTGTAATCATGTTTGCTCGTCTTTCATATTAAAAAAATGAAGCTTTCTAAGTTGAAAAGTTTGTTATTTTAAGTATTTAAAACTGCAATCTGCATTTAAACATTTAAAGTGAACCCCTTAAATTCGAAGAAATTAATTGTAGCGTCGAGAATTGAGCTCCAGACAATTCTCCCGTATTTAAGGGCATGTGATACTCACAGTTTCACCGGCTTTTTTCCCACAAAAATTAAAATTTTTTAAAACAGAATTCGGAGATGCTATAAAATATCATAGCGGACGTCCCCGGACTCTTTTTTATGGATAATAACAAAAAAAATTGATTGTGCTAAATAAAAATTTTGTACATATGTATTATTTTGAGGTTATGTCGTTTTTCATCTCTGCCTTTCCGATAATCTGGAAATTATTTATGAAATAAACTTTTTTGATTGCCTGCAAACAAGGTTAGTTCCGGGAGATTAGTTACTATGTTTATTTGTAAGTCCAAAGTTTTCGGCTAAAAATATCGTGTACTTTGGAAGTAACGCTCGGGTGAATTGTAACATACATAACCTCGAAATATACACGCACGTTGTTAGCAATATCAAAAAATATTTGATAAAAAAAATACAAAAAAAGTGTGTGGGGATGTCCGTTAGCATGTTCGCTATCATTTCCCAGATTTTGAAGGCAAAATATTTCTTATCCTTGGAAAAAAGCCGGGGGAATCGAACACTAAAAAAATCAATACTATTTCCTAAGCGCGATGCAAATTAATCACATTTTGCTAAATTAAAACTTTTTTGAATTAATCTACAGAAAAAGTGTGTATGAGGACGTCCGTTAGCATGTTCGCTATCATTTCCCAAAATTTTTTGACAAAATATTTATTACTCTAGAAAAAAAGCCGGGGGAACCTAAAACTGGTAAAATCGACATTTTTCTAAGTATCACATGCCCTTAAAGTTTCTAGCTCGGCAAAATTTTGTGTCAATAAGGACGTTTCTGTTCCGATTATATTTTATGATATTTTGGAAAAATAGTACAATATTTTGCGTATTTTTTGAAGTGTGACTTGAAAAAGTGCTTCGAGTTGTGGCAAATCACTCTTCTGTGATCAGTCGCTAACATTCTTATTTTTTAAAGGGAGAGTTAGAAAAGTGGTTTGAGTTGTGACAGATCACTCTTTTGTGACCAATCGCTGACAAGTATTTTTTTGAAGGGAGACCTGGGAAATATCTCGAGATGTAACCAATCACTTTTCTGTGACCAGATACCGAACTAAAAAATTAAAATACGGCAAAAAATGTATTGCAGTGCAAATACGACAAGAAATGACGTATCTGTATACACTACGTTGATGGTATATGAAGCAAAAAAAGAAATAAAAAACCGATTCAATTTCGAATGAGGCAGGTTTTGTGCTTCAAGTCGCAGAATCCCTCTGCGATGAAATATAATGTTTTTAGAGGAAATTAGACGTTAATAAATGCAGCGAGACAATAACATATTGTCAATTTGAAAGTCAATTTAAGGAAAGTGCTAATTTATAAAAATCAAATCAACCGATAATTAAGGGGATATTCTGATGTAAACCCGTAAAAATGAGCACATATTCAACAATTTTTTTTTAACTATTGATCCGGAAGCTATAGCTACAATCGTTTTCAAAACGACCGATCCCGATCTCAAAAAAATCACTTCACAATAATACAAAAAATAAAGAACACTTGAGACTGATATGATCACTTATTGAAATTGAACACTCATTATTGGAGCATGCATTCTGGCATCAGAATTTACTATTATTCGCGAGCATGGTACGAATGGGACTTGTGTCTCAATCTGTCTTTTTCACGATCTCCTCAGTAAACGAGTCAAAACCGGATCTAAAGACAAAGGATGGACACTTGAATCAATAATTTAATTAATGTAAGAGTGCACCGCGTTGATGTCGGTCTCAGAAATAGTCACGATAGTCGAAATTGAACAGAAAAGGGACAAAGTCATATTAATTACAAAACCTTCTTAGGGAAAGAAAACATTTCTTTTTGCATTTCTCAATTATTAAACTTATTTTAGAATGTTAGGAAGCCAACTTGAATAGGCTTAAAAAATATTAACATTAGGCGACACGTACTTTTCCCACAAGTAAAGAAAAAAAAATCTTCCACTAAGTTACGAGTATTTGAGATTTGACTAAGGAAGACATTCCTCTGAGTTTTATGTAAGGGATATATTCTCTGAAAGCTTAAAACTGGTTAATTAATTTTTACAATAATAATTGCATATTTAAAAAAAAGGACTTTCGGGCGGTTTTTATTTTTGCCAAGTAAACAAATGAACAAAGCTTAATGTATAATACGTCATTTTGTATTCGTAAGACCTGCACTTTTCAACTACACTTTTTCTGACAGATACATATAGGCTTTTTTCTGCATGTTAGCACTACAAGAATCCGAACTTAAATTTCAGGTAGGATTTATTTCCCCAAATAAGCCTTTTTTCATAGGGTACCTTGAGTAAACAAATAATTCTTGCTCTTTTTTTATATCTTGCATAGTTTACGAAAAAAATCGAAAATTATATTTTAAGAAAATAATACTCGCAGAAGATTTTATGGAATTACGCCTTTTTTTATCCTTTCTAATATTTTTTTAATGTTTCTATATACGAAATGACTCGTGTGTTGGAACTCGGATAATAGTTGAGGTCGATTATAATCAAAGTAAATTAGTAGAATATCTAGTTCATTTAAGGGAGTGTTCTGATGTGACGGGTAAAAAAATGGATTGTTTTTTGTTCTATTTTTCAATAATTTATGGTCATAGAAGTAATACACGACAGCCGTTTTCGGCGATTAGGCATTCGAGACAGCTGTCGTGTTCGTGTTTATATATGCATATATATATATGTATATATTTCGTCGTTAAGAGACTCTGCGAGTTCAAATGTAGAACCTGTCTGATTTGAAATAAATTAAAATCCAGAAATTGTATGATTAAAAGTTCAACAATGTACTTGAAATGTTTTTTCTTGTGAACTAAAATTCATAAAAATGTTAGCACTAAGCCAAATTTAATTACACGATTTTAAATTTAATGTCTTTAAAAATGAAAATTTCTCGCAATAAGAATTTAAAAAATCAATTTAATTTGTAATTTTCCTAATTGAACGCTTAAAAACTAGAGGGCTAACAACTATCATGTTTAAATTCAAGTTTTCAAGAATCTGTTTAACTTAAGATCTAAAAAAATTAAGATCAACATTTCAAACTCAAAGCTTTCAGAGTCTGCGCGCAACTTCAGAAGCATTTCCTATCGCACGGACAGAACCGTACAAGGTGTCATTGGATCCCTAAGATCATTCAGTAATCGAGGCGCTAAACAGGAAAAAGTCGCTTCGGCTTTCGCAGAACGGGCATGAGAGATCAAGAATTTGCTGTCAGATCTCGTAATTAGCGATTTCTTCATTCGTTTTTCTTCGACAGTTGCAAGAAGATCGCGCAGGTACGCTGGTGTGACTTCGCGTGTGACACCAGACTCTTTAAACGTAATCAATTTTAGAATTAGGCATTGCAATCTGAATGATTTTTATTTTTAAAAGTTAAAAATTAAACGTATAAAACTCGAAGTCTCAACGCTTTAAAGGTGAATGTGCTTCAAACTTTCAAAATGAAGTCTTTCAAAATTGCATAGTTTTATATATCATGTGAGATTTAAAGTGATTGAATAGGTTTTTTTTAATCATAAAAATTTCGGCTCTTTCCTGTTTTCCAGCCAAACGGCCGCCCTGTTCTCTTTTAGTACGTAAGGTTGCAAGCCCGTGTAATTAAAATAGTAGAATATTAATTGACTGACTTTCATCCGTATGAATCTATTTTAGTATATTTAATTAGCCATGGTTCAACTTTCACAAACTTACTATAGAAAAATGCCTTTCGTAAGGGAAGGGGGTTAAAAAGTTCGAGAAAAAGTTTTTCGCATTTTTTGAACGACCCCTTAACAAACAATGAAAATGATCGATAAAGTAATTTTATTCTTACCTTTACCTGCAAATTCTAATTTTAATGGTAACACAAATAAAAGTATAGCTTTACTGTGGAAAACTGAAGGTATTTTATATTAAACTGCAGTTTTAAGATTAAATTGATTTCCTTACAGATTTTTGAGTGTTTCCTAAAGTTCAGGGCGAACGCTCTCTATCATCTCGGCTTTCCAGACTCCTCCACTGGAACTGTAACACGTTTTAGTCCTTACCTTGCATTGGAGCACTTATCAAATGACAGAATGAGCACCGGAAGTGGCGGTAGCAGTCCTCCGCCTGCAAGTCCTGCTTCTTTGCAGCACATCTCCTGTCATGTTACTCAAATATCTCTGGCACATGCTTGCAGAGCAGTTATCTCCTGCATCCGACAGGAGAAGGATTGGAAAGTCCTGCAGTTAATATTAAAGGAAATGCCTCAGGTGATGCAAAATCGTGTTCTTATTCTCTCGAGACAAAACGATATCCACGAACTGACAAGCGCGCTCTGCTCCATGGTGAGCGATAAAAGTTTGAGATTGCCAGAAAGTCTCAGCAATGTACCTCTCAAGTTTACTGTTTCGGAATTCAAAACCCATGTTTTTCCAGTCCTTGCCTCATTAGCATCTTACCATGCATATTTACAGCCTAGCTTACAACAAAGACTGATTCAATGTTTAGAAGTTGGTCTAACTGCTAGGTGTGCCAGCCAGTGTGTCACCAGTCTCACTACCTGCACTTTGGAGATGCGAGACGCTATGAATAAACTCTTCACAGAAGTACTGCTCAACTTATCGAAAATCTCGGCCACCGTTCATATAGCTATTCCAATACTCGAATTTCTTTCGACACTCACAAGGCTACCAAAGGTTTTTGCGAGTTTCATTGGAGATCAGTACATGTCTGTCTTTGCCATACTGCTGCCATACACGAATCCCTATAAATATAATCATTACACAGTTTCACTGGCTCATCACGTGATTGCTGTGTGGTTCCTGAAGTGTCGGCTCCCATTCCGTAGGGACTTTGTTAAATTTATCACGACTGGACTTAAATCCAATGTCTTAGCGCCTTTCGAGGAGGGGCATTTGATGAAGTCGGACTTTAATGTTGTAAATGAAGATTCATCTAATCGAAAACGTAGTTCTAGTCTTACGGAGCAAGGCAGCAGAGGGCGGAGGGAGAGACCGATTTTATCAAATCGAATGATGGGAGAAAACAGAGCTTTGGATTTAAAACCCCCTATCGACGAAGCGTTGATGGATTTTCACGCAGAGCTCACAGAGACTTGTATTGATCTCATGGCGAGATACACGTTTTCGACATACTCGGCTCGACCTAAGCGGTAAGTGAACATACCACGTGTTAATTTAGGAGAGACAAGAAATTCCAATAACTGTTTTATTAATTAATCAGATACAAATCTCTAAACATATCAAAACTTCCAATATTATCAACTTAAGAGTCATTGTCAACACGTTGAGCTTCTTAAGTTCTAAAAATTTTCAAAATGTCCATGAATTTACTTCAGAGTACATCCTAAAATCTAAAAAAAAGCTGAAAATGCCCAAGAATATTGTAATTAGGCAAAAAAATCAGAAAATGAGCAGGAATCCACTTTCAAGGCTGCCATTTATTAAGAAATGAAAATCATTTAAAAATATTTTGTCTCGCCGTCCTAATTAAAAAGATACATCAGTGGCATTTTATGAAAAATTAGTTTCTGGTATCATTGGATTCTTAAGAGAATGTTACATCTGACTGAGTTTATAAAAATGATTAATTATTCATATTTCTTGCAAAAAAAATTCTGCTTAAAAACGAGGAAAGTTGAGAAATACAAGAAACAAAGATGCGCAAAGTACTTTGCGGGTCGCTAAATTAGTAAAGGGTATCTAATACGTCATCGACATACACATGAAAAGAACCTAAAGTACTTTGTCTTTTTGACTTGTAAAAGTGACCGAGAATCTAAGGTAAATAATTCCCGGATAAATTCGGCTATGCAGTAGCAAGTGACTATGTTCATTTTGCCTTGTATTTTCGACTTTTCGCGAGTCGTAAAAACTTGCACGTCCATTTTCTAATAGAAGTTCTAAAAAATCAATTTTTTGTTTGCAAACAATGAAATAACACATTATTGTCATCCAAAAAGTTACGTAAATTAATAAAAATTATATTCGATATTACAGTATTTTAGCCAAACAAGGGACATTTTATGATCAAAAACAAAAAAATTCTTTGGGCCCTTTTTGAAAAGTGTCGAATTTTAGGTTTGATACATATTTTTTCAGATAACTTTGGCTAATATTTGAAACTTCAATTTACGATTTTAACGTCAGTAATCAAATGTCTAAATTCAATAAGATAATATTTTATTTATAGTCAGCTGTTCAATTCAAACTTTCAATAGAATAACGACATTAAAAGAAACAATAAAAACATCTCAGTTGATCATAAAGGTCGAGTACTTTATTAAATACTGTATAAAAAAGAATCTTATTGAATGCAAACCGTTTATTATTGAATTTGGAAAGTTAATCAATAATGTAATAAATTGAAGTTTCAAATATGGGCCAATTTAATTTCAAATCAGACAGAGAGGTCCAGGTTAGGGGGTCAGAATAAATTGGCCATTGAACATATCACTCTACTACAGTGAAAATAAAAGGATACGTATTTCATAGTTTAGCCGAAAAAATAATCTTAGAAATTACGGGAAGTACGAGCTGTTCAGGTTATCGTTCCAATTCTCAGAAATTGTAAAAACTGACAGATTTCTTTTTAATGCAGTATTTTTTACTAATTAAGTATATTAATAATAAATAAATGATCAATGTTCGTAAATAATGGTAGAATACCTGATATATCGAATAATTAAAACAAAAAGAACATTAAAAAAAAATGAAATGGCACCTCTATCTGAAAATATTAAAACCTTGTTTTCACGAAAAGTCTACATTTAAAATTTTTTATTTAAGTAGGGGATATTGCTGACAATATTTGCTACATTTTTCATCAATGCTTTCTTGTAGGTAAACCATTCTTGTAGCAATAACTTTTTTTTCCTAAATTATCAAGTTTGTTAAATTTCGGGCAAATTTCTAAGAAAAAGGGTTACTATGACGAGCAAAAAGTTATTAAGAAATAAAATTCCTACACAAAAGTCTTTTACACTTTTTAAAAGGTTGAATTCCATCGACTTAAATGTTTACGAATATTGTCGAAAGAATCATAATTGTCCACTTCTTTATAACCATTGATTAAATTTGATCTAACATTACTTTTTTATATGCATATGCAACTTAAAATTAACTGTATGTTAAAAGTTGATAAAAATAAAATATTTTTTTTCCGTTTAAATTACAAAAAATTAGAATAAACATTAATTTACTGAAAAATAAGTGATCTATGGGAGATCATATACTAGCGAAGACATCGAATGCAGGGACAGACATTATTGATAAAGAAAACATTTAAGTCGGTGTAATAAAACCTTTTGAAAATTGTAAAAGAGTTTTGAGTAGAAATGTTAATTCTCCATCATTGATAAAGAAAATATTTAAGTTGGGGTAATAAAACCTTTTGAAAAGTGTAAAAGACTTTTGGGTAGAAATGTTAATTTTCCATTATTGATAAAGAAAATATTTAAGTCGGTTTAATAAAACCTTTGAAAAGTGTAAAACACTTTTGGGTATAAATTTTTATTTTAAACATATATGTATCTACTCTTTACATTTACCATTTTTATTGGCAGTTTAAGAAAAATTTTAAAAATTTAAATAAAAAAAATAGATTTCTTACAAAAAAAAGCATTTATAAAAAATATAGCCAGAAATACGCCCTAAAGAAATAAAAGTTTTAAAAAATGTACTTTTTGAGAAAATCCTATTTTAATATTTTTGTAGAAATAGCCGTCATTTTGTCAATTTTTAAAATTACTATGTTTTCTTCTGATCATTTGATAGGTAAAAGATTCCTTTATCTTTTACAAAAAATTATATCCAAATATATGTAATCAGTAGAAAAAATCAGGAAAAGAAAAATCTGTTTTTTGACAGATTTTGATATTTGGAAGGTTAATTTCTATAGCCTGTAATTGAACAATTCCATGTCAAATCATCTGAAGAATTTCATAGCTGTTGAATACAATTATATGAAGATATATTTTTTACTATTTATAAATAATAGGACGTAGTTTTTAAGTAATATTTTTTGAATTTTTTTGTTGACTTTTTAGATTTTTGTCAGAGACAAATTTTTAAACTGATTTTTTGAAAAAAGTCCATCTTTGATTTTCTCTAATTTTTATATAGGT
This sequence comes from Belonocnema kinseyi, assembly GCF_010883055.1. Classification (NCBI taxonomy): domain Eukaryota; kingdom Metazoa; phylum Arthropoda; class Insecta; order Hymenoptera; family Cynipidae; genus Belonocnema; species Belonocnema kinseyi. Next base: position 113,423,930 of record NC_046660.1, on the reverse strand, counting down.
TGTTATGCCAATAAAAAAATTGTAGCTTACAATATCATCTAAAAGCTCTGTAAATATAAAAAATGGGGTCACTCTTAGTTTTCAAAAAATTATTAAGAATATGGGCCGTGGCATTGTGTGCGCCCAGCGCTAGTGAGTGTGAACGCTGAAGTTCGTGCATGCGAGTATAATATTCGTCTACTTTTCGTCTATTATTTACATGGTTTTTCAGATCGTCTGCATCGTTTCGGCGTACTTTTTAAAGTATTTCTCGAAAACTAAGGGAAATCCTATTTTATATTTACAAGGCTTTTAGAGCACATTGTAATATCTATAAAAAAATTTACTGAAAATCAGAAATGATTTATTTTTTTCAAAAAAACTGTTAAAATTTTTTGTTTGAAAAATCAAAGTGTTGGGAATTTTAGTTTTCATAAAAGATTTCTATAAAATGTCGTCATTTCAGTTATAAATTATCAACAAGAACATGTTTTCACGACATTAAACTCACCAAAGGTATGAAAGTTCAAAAAAAGGACAACAATTTGCAATTCACAACGTCTCCTAAGTTTTCTGAATTTTTCAATAATTATTTTAGGGTTTTTTTTCAACACCTAAGAGAACAGATACTAGATTTCATCAAAATTACTAACAATAGATTAAATTCTTAAGATGATGTAACACGGAATTGCTACATTTCTTAGATAATTTTTTTTCGGCTAAACTATGAGATACATGTAAAAAACTACGAATTTTTTGCCGACGTTTCGTGAACATTGCAGTTCACATCTTCAGGGCTGACCTGAAACTGAGGTATCAGGTCATGTTGTTCTTAGGTATACTCTTTACGATGCTTGTGATTGGCCAGAGCGCCCCATCGTGGGGACTGGTCGAACTTCATTGGCCAATCAAGTATTTTTTTTTAAAATCCAGGAGAACGGAAAGCCAAATCGGATTGGTATTATATCCATTGTCCCTATTGATGTTATTAGGGTGTTTTAAGATTTCTATTGCTTCTCTATGTTTTCTTGGAAATTTGTCGTGCGTTTTTGCAATGACTGATGTTTCATGAAATAAAAAGTTATGTCCTGTTTCGATATGATGTTCAGTACAACCTAGCACGCTTCCTCGCTGCAAAACAAAATCCTTTTACAGGAAACTCCATCACTCACGTCGAAAACTCATTTGACTTTATTAAGAAGATACAACAGATTCACATTCAACCCCAAGACATCATAGTGAGTTTCGGCATAGTATCTCTTTTTATGAAAGTACCAATCTCGGATACATTTGATATTATTAAATCTTTCACAAACTTCCCTTCCGAGCTCGTACCTGTGATAGAACACTGTCTCAATAATACTTACTTCTCGTTCAATAACCAATTCTACGAACAATCCTCGGGGGCAGCAATGGGATCCCCAATCTCACCTGTAATAGCCAATGTCTCTATGGAATATCTAGAAACTAAAATCTTCAACTAAGCCAAACTTAAACCAGAATTATGGTTCCGTTACGTTGATGACACATTTGTCATCTGGCGACATGGACGAGGTGAAATAAGTAAGTTTTTCGATTTTATCAATCATTTACATCCTAATATCCAGTTCACCATGGAAATAGAGCAAAACGGAAAATTGCCTTTCTTGGACGTATTAGTTTACAAAAAATCTGATAACACATTAGGACAT
>NC_046660.1:113412536-113422160 GCF_010883055.1 Belonocnema kinseyi | reverse complement strand
ATCCTAATACAGAACGATTACACAAACAAACAAATTGATAAAGCAATAAGAAAACACACTCAAAAAAGCAAGTCAACACAACTTACGAAAGAAAGAGAGAGAAAAATAACCAACACCCTACCCTACATCCAAGGTGTCACAGAACAAATAGGAAGAATTCTCAACAAACACGACATCCAAACCATATTTAAATCACCTGCGAAAATAGGACAACTACTAAATAATCCTAAAGATACAAAGGCACCCCTCAGTGATCCAGGAGTATATAAAATCCCTTGTTCTTGTGGCAAAATCTATATTGGAGAAACCGGGAGAGCGGTGAGCCAGCGTATTAAGGAACATGAGAGTAAAGTCAGGCTAAAACATTTCACGCTATCAGCACTAACTGAACATCATATCGAAACAGGACATAACATTTTATTTCATGAAACAACAGTCATTGCAAAAACGCACAACAAATTTCCAAGAAAACATAGAGAAGCAATAGAAATCTTAAAACACCCTAATAACATCAATAGGGACAATGGATATAATACCAATCCGATTTGGCTTTCCGTTCTCCTGGATTTAAAAAAAAACTTGTTTGGCCAATGAAGTTCGACCAGTCCCCACGATGGGGCGCTCTGGCCAATCACAAGCATCGTAAAGAGTATACCTAAGAACAACATGACCTGATACCTCAGTTTCAGGTCAGCCCTGAAGATGTGAACTGCAATGTTCAAGAAACGTCGGCAAACAATTCTTTGTTTTTTACACGAGTGAAACCCGAAATATCTCTTATTATCAAAATGAATCAATGTGAAAGCATAAAATCTATTATATGAGATACATATCCCTTTATTTTCATTGTAGAATGATGTAGTATTTTCAAAGCCAATTTATTCTGACACCCTTATCTGGACCACATTGCATGTTGAAATTGAATCGGTTTCATGAATTTAATACCTAGGTTAAAATTAATTTAATAGATGAATCAAAAAATATTTAACGTCAAAGATAAACGCTTTTTTAAGCAAAATTAACATTTTGAAGTGTTGAGCTCAACTCATTGCCGAATCTAGAAAAGTATGCCTAAAAATTGTTTTAAATCATAACATCTGACGTTTTAACTTATACAATATTAAGGTCGACGACGAATCTCGGGTTTTTGGCTTCCCAAAAATTTGTATTGCATGAGTAATAACTTTTTATGAATACTTAGCAATTGCATAATATACAGTCATTGAAAATTTGAGATGAAGATTTCAAAATCATGATTTTGTTTAAAAAAAAACACTTTGACTTTGAAGCTATAGTATATTGTATACCTAGGAAGCAAAAAGTCTTTTAATCCGAGCATGGGTTTGAAATAGCGAGGCGTAGACAAACGCGAGGATGATGACAATACTAGAACTATTACTCGAGCTCCTATTAGTGGAAATATTGCTAATTAAAAAAAAACTTTGATTTGATTTTGCAGACTTCCTACTGCTGATTTTTTGTTAAAAGAAGGTCAATCGATGACCTGGTTATTAGGGCACAAGTTAATTACAGTAACTACCAGTGGTTGTAGCAACAAAGCAATGCGATGTGGACTTTGTGACAACTGCTGGGCTGTTTGTAAGTTAACCCCACCAACACCGGAGCATTCCAAATCAAGTCACTCAAGCCTATGGCGAGCATCTAGCAGCGAAGGTTCCAAAGAAGATAAATTATCAAGGCAATCATCAGCTGGACATGCTAGTTCGAATGTTAATACGGCCACGAATTCTCCAACAGAGGAATCTAAAAAACTACTGGAGGAAAGCGATTCTTTGAAACGGGAAGTTCCTACTGAAGCACCTGAGAAGGAACAGTCAGAACCTTCAAAACTGGAACTAATACTCAACAGTGAGAAGCCAGAGGAGTTTGATCCTTGTGCATGTTGGTGTCAAGGATGGGCAGAAATTTACATTAGAAGACCGACTGGTGACATGTCCTGGAGCATGAGGATACAAAATTCTATGAACCTTGAAAACCCACCAGACTTTCCTGTTCACGATATCACGTCATTGTATATGCCCACGAGCGATATGACTTTCCAAAGAACTCAGGATGTCGCCTCAGAGTTCTCGGGTGACGAATTAGAGGTAATTATTATTAATTTATCATGTTGCAAGCTTTGGACTCTCGCCACTAATGGAACTTTTCGAGTGATGCAACAACTTTGCTACTGTGTTGTAAAAATGCCACTAATGATACGATTTTCTCCCATTTCTGGCTATTTTTAACATTTTGTTTAGTACACTACATTTGTCTGTTCTCTATTTCCATTCTAGGCCTCAGATTCTACATTTCTAACTTTTTTTTAATCTTTGAAGAAGAAATGTTTAAAATCGTACGATTTTAATTTCCAAGCCTTAATAGTTGCACTTTGTTGATTCAAAAACTTTCGAAATCTAATAATTTCGAATTCCTTTATTAACAAATTAGACAAAGTAATGTTCTGAAAAGAGTGTCCCGTAGGATGGGAGCATTCTATTGGTTAGTGCAGGACGTTCCGCGATGTAAGAGGTCCGAGGAATAGGTTGGGTCCCCTGTGGTAACTGAGTTCCTATGGAATTATGAAGGTCGCGAGGGACATGTGGAGTTCCAAATGAATAGGTGGATTCAGGTGTGATAGTGGTGGTACCGAAAGATATACTACAGGTCAAAACTTTGGGTTCACTTTTTTTGATGATTGATTAAGTTCTCTTACTTATAATTATGTTAGAGCGGAAACATTTTCTCTTTAAATAATTCAACTTTCAAAACTTCCTATGAAATAAGATCAGTCTGAAAATAAATTGTAGGTAATATCCGAAATAATTAACGTTTTCGGATGTTCTTAGGCTCAGTTTTAAGCTATTTTTACACAGCGTTGCAATAGTTTATAAGCATACTTTTGAAGAAACTTTCTATCACAGTGCAAGAACAACAGTTACATATTTAAGTTCTTGTAATGTGATAGTAAACGTTTTTAGATTTATTCTCATAAGCTATTTCGATATGTATTGCGGAAAAGTAGCTTTGAAATGAGCCTAAGAACATTATCAAATTTTAATGATTTCAGATATTACCTAAAGAAAAGGTTTAAATTTACACTATGTTACAATATCTACTTGAAAAAAATACCACTAGGCTTCATAGTGCACTCATTTTATGCAGAATTTTAAGAGCATTTACTCCTTAAAGAAGAAAAATTTGAGCTCTTACATAAATAAAATCAAGAGAACTTAATCAGTCATCAAAAAGGAGGTGAACCCAAACTCTTTACCCATAGTGTGCGAAGATTTCGAGGGAAGGAGGTTCCGAGGGAAAAATTCCGGCGAACGAACGGGACCTTAAAAATGAACAAATTTATATTTCAATCGTACTGTTTCAAAGTTGAGGCCTTAATAGTTGATTTAAATAATTACAATTTTTAAAGAATTTTAAATTTAAGTAATGCTAATGAAAAGGTTAAAAAAGTTTTCAAAATTGAATAATTCAAGATTATAACATTCGACTATATTTAGTTTGGTAAAATTTCAAAATCAGAGCTTATCAATTTTTAGTTGAATATCATTCCAAAATTTAATTATTTTTAATTAAAAGAGTTTTCAAATCAAAGTTTCAACATTTATAAAGTTCATGTATAAAATTAATGTTGCAGCTCTCTTTTAAGGTCTTGATACCTCTCCTCCTTTTCCCTCTCCTTAGCAGTATTGTATTGTTTGTATTGTGCCAGAGCCGAGAATTGAATCACGAATATAGTTCTTTTCTGGAAGTCTTGAAGAACGATTTCATGCCTCGATTGTGCAACGGAGACTGCTGTACAAAAATCGTAGTTCCTGAAAATTTGTTATTTTTCGTTTTGCTTAATTGACTATATGTACCTCGGAGCAATCGACAGAACAGGGTCGCGGCCAACATCGTAAGACAGCGGCAAATATGTTAATAAAGCACCCTGATTATCTTAAACAAGCAATAGTTTGCTCTTTTGACAAGGACTGTTCATCTACATTTCTGTGAAGGTTTCCGTGCATTTTCATGTGTAGCTGTTGTCAGGATATTACAACCTCTGCTTTTCTTTACTTCGGCTTTTAGAAGGGAAGCATCTAGAATAAGTAATGCACTTTTCTCACATCTGATGTTAAAATTCAGACAAAGTGTCTCGGCCGTATGGTCCGCGGGTTTGTAAAGGAACGCTCTTGGCCAATCATCTCGTGTTTGCTGACCATTTTTAGAAGAGGACTTCTGTCATTTGAAGACATTAGAGATTCAGACGTCCGCATCCGCCTTGACGGCGTGGGAACAGGCGAATTGATATGCAAGCTTTTACGCATTTGCATGATCTTACGCGTGTCGATATCAAGGGCCGTAAACTCGTTCTTCGGCTATTGAATCATCCGAAACAAGCGGATTAGAACCGGGATCGCCAGAAGTCAGTCGCCCCTGCGCGCGTGTGTGTGTGTGATAACCAATTTCGCCGGTGCGTTTCTTCTGGGATATTTTGGGACTTACAGAGCTTTGAAATTGTATGTAGGTGAGCTGCTTTTGTGACAGTTGGGTACATCGAGGCTAAAGAGTGTCAACACCACTTACTCGGTTGACCAGTTCAAACTTTTAACAATTGATTATTGAAATTAATAAAATGATATAAATTGTACTTTCAGTAATTTTTATCTAACTGTACACATGCTGAGATGGCATTTTTACCCCTGTACACGTGCACAATTGTGCGAAGAGTCTTCCTCCGGAAAATCAAATATTTTTGCTATCCTCAAAGATGGTTTATCCCAATGATTTTGTTTCAACTGATGCTTCAGTTGGTAATCTAAAAACTTTCATGGTGGTCAAAGTTATTATTATTTATTATTTTTTATAAACTAAGTAACCTTAGGTATGCTATCCCACGCCCCCCTCAAAAACCACTCCTGCATCAGTGAGGCTGATCTAAATTTTCCTAGAAAAATGCTAGGGTTTCTTGCCATATTTCACACAATCATCAAATTGAATAGTTCCAATGATTCTTTCAAACCTAATTGAGCCAGCGGATGATGTTTCAATGCCTCCTCCTCAACCACACCTGCAAATTCTAGCAATTTTCTAAGAAAATTTAGATCGAACTCACTGTAAAGGAACTTTGACCAATATGGAAATGTTCAAATTTCCGTAAGAATGCGCTTTAAAAACATCCATCATATGTCTGAAGGTAATTCCAGACACATTTCCCGATTGGGGTGGTTTTTTGGGGATGCGTTAACATCAGCCCCTGGCTGACTGAGCTTTTAAAAAATCAGTGGGGGAGGGAGGAGTGTTGGAATATCATACCTCAGGTTACTAAGTTTATAAAAAATCATAAGGACTTTGACTATTACGGAAATTTTCAGATTCTCTTAAGCCTGTAATGGAGAAATATCCCTTATATACCTGGGGATATTCCAAATTAATCTTCGAGGTCATTAAGTTGATAAAAAATCATTGGGATAAATCACTTTGAGGATTTCAAAACAACTGTGCACGTGTACAGTTGTACAAATGCCATCTGGACACGTTTACAGTTGAATACAAATTGCTGAAAATACAATTCATTTGATTTTATTAATTTCATTAATCAATTTGTGAATGTATAAATGCTTCGAGCAAGCTTAGATTTCCCTTTTTGTACACCTCGAACTTCGTCAACTTGACGCTAGTGGGGAAGGGCTGATGATCGCTAGTCTCAATGCACACACACTGTCACAAAAGCGGCTCACAATTTACAAACAATGTACAAAGAACTATTTTTCTGTTCTACGCACCCCTACAAAGATAAGGATAACTCGCGGGACGTGTGTGTGGAAATAAATGATTGAATCACAAACTTTTGTATTTCTAGCAAGACGTTCCAGATGCAGTGATCGATCAGTCTCAAAGTGAACAACAAAATAATTCGATCAAGTCTGTCACGTCTTCATCCATTTCTTCGGGACCGATAGCCATTCCGGGATCGCCTGCTCGACCTAGTCCGACACGGCAAAGTTCTCGCGATAGCCTCGAGAGTTTAGAGGAAGGTGAAGAAGGTATTTTTCAATTTGTTCTTGTTCTGCAGATATTTGCGCTTCTTTTATTATTACTTTTATCATACAATTATTACTTTTATTATTATTATTATTATTATTATTATTATTATTATTATTGATTAACAGACGGGCGCCGATCGCGGAATCCTGTACGGAGATCCAACTCTAGTCCCGAAATGAGTGCAAACTGGAAGAATCCTTTCCTTAACAAAGAAAAACTCAATCTTCCACAAGCAGAACGGGACGCAAATTCTAGTGACTTTGACGTGAAACTGGATGCAGAGTTGAAAAAACATGCCAAAAATGCGTATACAAAAGACATGAGGTGTGCTAATTTTACATTAAATGATAAGTAATATACCGTTATTTGTTACCATGAATATTTGAATGGATTAATCTAACAAAAACATTGTCTTGGTTTTAGAGTAAGCTGTGAAGCCATTCCGGAGGAAATGGCTGGAATGGGAACGACGCCTCCTTCATGTGAAAATACAGGCGATCATCCTGCAGGTTTGCTTTCCCAGCGCTCATACCCTGGAGCATCACAAAATACTGAAATGACAACCACCACGAGTCATACTGTGCCACCTTCACCAACAACAGCACAGGTTTTAAAGAAATATTGATTTATTACTTGCTTCTTGACCGGATCCATATTTGCTCTATTGCCCTAATTTTTTTAAGAACCTCAAGCATGAAATATTTTATTTCTGAAATTATTTTACACAATTGTTTTACTTAAAATTAACTTTCAAAAAATTAATTTATCTAAAATTACAAGAAAATCCATTTTATTTAGTAATGAAGAATGAACTTGAGATTGCAGTATCAAAAATGTGCACTTCAACCTAATTAAAATTTTTAAAAAGTCAAATTTAATATTAAATTGGGATATAATGCTTTTTATTTTTAAATCAGATATTACAGATCTCAAAAGGTTGCAAGCAGCCAAATAGAAATATTTTAGAATGCAGAGAACTCGAGCTTAATAAAAAAGTGACTGTAAGCTTGTATAATTCAAAATTAATGCAAATTGAAAAGTATGAACCTTGAAAAGTCTCAATATAGTTCGAGTATTAAAACCATTAAAATGACAAGAGTTGCATTGTTTCTCCTAAAATCTCTTACTTTTCCTACATTGGTTTACCCAGTAAATTAATCGAAAAGACTTTGCTGGCGAAAATTAAAAAAACAGTTATTATAAAATCATAGTTTTTAATTTTAAAATAATGAAAAGAATGTGAAAATTGGCAAAAAGGTATTTATTTTATTTCTGTTGGATTTTTAGTTCATGAGGCTAACAAAATTTATAATTTTTTACACGATAAATTATTTTCAATTTTTCAGCATCCATATTTGACTGCCTTTCAATTGAAAACCTTACAAAGTTAAAAATATATACCATTTTAAAGTTTGCGGCGTTTGAAGCCTTGGAAATTCTAAATGTTAAAGCTGTAGAATTTGGAAGCATCCAAAATAAAATTTCGAAAATTTCTATGTTCCCGAATTTGAAAACCTTCATATTTTAAATCCGAAATTGAACGCTTATAAATTAACATAAAATTAAATAATATTTTGGGAAACTTTCTGTTTTTAAACTTTCAAAAATGAAACGTTCCGAATAGGAGCTTGAAAAGTTACAATTTTCCAAATATTAAATCATCCTATTTTTCCAGAGCGTTTCCTATTTTCTCTATTTTTTACTATAACTACGGATAAGCTTATCATTACTTTATTCTTCAACTTCTATTAGTGATTTCGTTGTAGTGAAATGCTGAGCGATTTCTTTTTTTTCAGGCTCCGACACAACTTTTGACGGCGCAGAATCGAGCTTCCTTAATTCAAGGTCCAGTTGCAAAACCACCACAGTCTCCGACTCAGGTTTATCCCCGTTTGTCCAGCTTAGATCTCAGCCAAAGACAAATTGATTCTAAACCACCCATTGGCAGAAATCTTATGATTGATAAGGTATTGCTTTGATAAATTATTCGTTTTGTATGTTTTTAAAGTTACTTAACAGCAAGATTCACTAATTCTCACTTTACAGTTCCAGTATACCATAAATTAATTTTATTATGATTTAATTTTTTTCAAAAGCTGAAGGATGATAGATCTGACCCGTCAACGTTGCCTCCTCTGGGTTTTCGAGACAGGGGCCATACTATCTCTGTAATGAGTCCAGTTAAGGGTTCGCGCGGTGAATGGGATAGTATACGAAGAGGAAATTCGCCAAGAGTTAAAGACCCGCCAAGAAATGGAATTAATCCTAGGTATGGAACTTTCAATTAGTATAACAGATCTTTCTACAATAGAAAAAGAAATCACTGTAGATACAGATAGTACATACAGATTACCACATGCAGATAGCAAAATATCATAATAACTAGCAAGAAAAGACCAATTTTTGACATATGCCTACACTGAAAATTATTTGGGCGAGCTGCTCGCCCACGTGGTAGAGCTGGAACACCAAATGCGTCGCGCGCTGCTCGCCTGCAACTTGGTACACAGTCTCTCTCATATTGAGCACGCTGTTTTCCCACATTGGAACAGCTGTAGTCCCAAATGTATTGGTACAGTAACGCTCCTTTTAGGTGGGAGCACGGAATCCCCACGCCGAGTTTCGCGCGGAGTTATACAGTATAGTTTATACTCGTGGGGCAATTCCCTTCTCTTTTGTGGGTCTGCTGCGTCCCCATCACACTGGAAAGGATCTGCTCGCACGTTTGGTACTATAGCTTACTTAAATGAAACTTGAAGGAAACTTACGATTATTGTTATTTTTAACAACAAATGTATCGCAAACCGCAGAAATAGATAAAAATGGATATCTTTTTGATGTTTTGAGTACCGCATATACTCACCATAATATGATATTCATATTATAAATGATATCCACTTTGACTTATCTCTTACGGCTTACAACAACAACAAAAATAATAATAATAATAATTACAAATAATAATTATAAAAACTCGGTGGCTCAGTTGGTTAGACACTCGGACTTCACCTCAGAGGTCCGGGGTTCGATCCCTGAGCCGGTATGTCTAGAAATTTTTCAATGTACCTTTACCGAGGTTCTGGTGGTTCGGAACCCACCTTAAGCTGTAGGTCCCCCCATCGTGTACTTAACTGCAGCCCAGTCCGTCAATGTTGGGGTAAAAACCAGGCTTTGTCCAATATGCCTGGACAGACTGCTCTCATCAGATTACTTGATTGGATTCTAAAAATGCGTCCGTGACTGATGATATATACCAGGACATCCCCGTGCAAAATGATCAAATAAAAATCCAACTCTAAATGCCTTCGACATGTTGGGCAGTATAAGCCTGTGACAACATATCAACACAGAAATGTTTATAATAATAATAATAATAATAATAATAATAATAATAATAATAAGCCCTCTTTAGAATGTTGCGAAGGTGCCCTTGGAACGTTCCAGGAACTTTAAGGTGCTATTAGAGTAAGATATTTGCTTAAATAAATGGATTTCCGAATTCATTTAGAATTGGTATTAGTTAGAAACACGGAGTAATAATGAGGAAACCGATCTCCAAATATGCGTTTTGACGATGCA
>NC_046660.1:113406598-113412436 GCF_010883055.1 Belonocnema kinseyi | reverse complement strand
ACCTCCTGTTGAAGGAGAGACTGTATATCGCAGTGCGCATGCGCCTCTGCTTCAATTAAGATGCAGTTACCGCAGTCAAAACTTAAGGCGTTTTGTACAGCATGATCGGCCTGATTATTATTCCGTTGTTCGGATGTCCAATAAAACTTTTCGAAATGCTCCCTAATTCTCTACGTCAATTCGATTCAATTTTAACTTTATCAACTTAGTAGCTTAGATCACGTCGGCGCGCCGAATTCAAATCAGCGGCGGTGCAATTATTTAATATATGTTCATTATACAATTTATTTCTATTTAGCATTAACATCAGTTTAAATTAATTACAGTTTCGTATTTCTACAACTTTATCACAAGGCTCACTTTGGAACCGAGAAACCATTGCTCGTACCTTCGTCCATGAAAAGAACTATTGCGATTCTAGACAAAATACATCCATACGAAACTCACAAAATAGGGGTTTTGTATGTAGGTCCGGGTCAGGTTTCAAATGAAGTTGAAATTCTAGCTAATGAACATGGCTCGACGCGTTATACCGAATTTTTACAACGACTTGGTACGCTCGTCAGATTAAAAGATGTGGATGAAACATCTGTCTTTCTTGGTGGACTTGATCGTTTTGGAGAAAATGGCAACTTTACATACATCTGGCAGGATGATGTTACACAGGTTTGTGAAAAAATTAATATTTGGAAAGTTTCTGATAAAAATCATTAGCTACAGTTACTTCATAAAAGAAGTGATTCGTTTCAGACAGACTTAATTCTTTAATAACTGTGTTTCATCTGCTATTTGTGCAAATGGAAGAATAATTATTTGCTAAATAATCATAATAAAACACACTTATGATTTTTTTTCTTCAGGTTGTATTTCACGTTGCCACGTTAATGCCAAATAAACCGGGTGATCCAAAATGTACTTCTAAGAAGCAGCACATAGGGAATAATTATGTTAGCATCGTTTATAATGAAAGCGGAGAACCTTATAATATACAAACTGTCAAGGTATGAAATCTAAACTCAGGTTAATTTATTATTTTATCTTAAAGATATATGACGCTTCGTAAGGAAAGGGCCCCACTTTGTTAATCGTGATTTACAAGATATTTGCCTTTTTGTGAATAAAGGTCAAAAGTATCGATTTTGGAGTTTCGATGAGAAATCATACTTCAATATATACTCTATCTGTATAAATTATAATTATCTCCTAGAAGTGATCAAAAGTTGGTAAATTTTGTGTGTTTGAAGCAACAATTTAACATGTGCGCTTCTGGCACTCTGCAATTTTAGATTCATTTTTCTCGAAAAACGTGTTTTTCGAAGTTTCAACTTTAAAAGTTCCCTGGTGACTCATAACCTAAAAGGTTCGTCTTAGGCTTAAAATGTTGCGAATTTATCCGGCTATATGCCCCTATACGGAACTACATACCGTATAAGTGAGCCCTTTAGGGATAACACATACTAGGATACCATGAAAATTAGAATGAAAATAGTTGACTTCTGTTAGCTATAAAGGGGAATACGCTTTTAAAATTATCCGTTGGGTTTATACTTTTTATAAGAGGTTATATTTAATTAAATGTAATTCTATTTCTCCCTTTTATCTGATTTCAACAGGGACAATTTAATTATGCCTGTGTGGTTATTCAACCACTAGATCACGGTACAAATCAAGTGACGGTTCAAGCGAGAGAGGAACTCGCAGAGCACATTGGACACAGTGAACCAAAAATCATATCAGATCAGAACCTGGCAATCCTTACTAGACAATTAGCTCTGCACGCGAATGTAAGTTCAGTGCTATTTTATTACCTCGTTATTTCAACTAATTTTAATTTCATTACAGCTCGCTTCAATGGTTTCCTCGTCTTTGAAACATCAAGGTCAAGGGCCCTACGCGTCAAATTGGTTGGAACGATTGCGAAACATAAAACGTTTAAGGAAAAAACTTTTACAAGAATCCAACGCTAATTCCAAGGAAGCACCTTCCGATGAGGCACCCTCAAATTCTAATAAACGAGTTCATGTGGACGATTTCACGGTATATACAACCTAGTATGTAATTATACTTGTGAGAAATATAGACATTGTATTGTATAGATCGTCTCGAAACTACATATTTTTGTCTCACGAAGTCTGTATAATGTAAATTGTTATATGGGCACTTCTATTAAAAGTTTGGTTTTTTGGTAACTCCGCGTTTTTAGCTAATTTTATGCATACTATGTCCGTTAATGTACATACAAATTTATTCTTAAATCTCCTGGATAAGTAGGACCTATTATTAAAAAGTGTTTCTCCATGCGGCAATTTTTGTCGTAGTCTTGTAACCTTCGTATCTGACTTTTTAATTACAAGTTTTTGAAAATTCAATAAAAATTCAATAAGATCTCTAGCAATGTAGCGTAAATTTCGCGAAGCTGTGTGTTACATCAATTCGTTATTACCTATTAAATTTTTTACCTTAATCATGTCTTTTTTATTGTTTAATGAATATATTTTTTCATATGACGGGCCGAGAATGAATTCTATGTAAAATAAGTTGCAGAAGAGATGCGATTTCAGTTTTCGTGTCAATACAAAGAAGATTTTGAAAATTGACGGGAACGGAAACAGAATGAATAAGCGTCCGAGTAGAAGTGAACTGAAATTATCCTGCGGGGAAAACGATTTTGGACTTTAACACGCCTTGGCTCCCAATCTGAACTATAGCCGCTTTTATCCTCCATTCCCAAATTTAACACGTATTTGCTCGCACCAGAAGACCGTATATTTTTTTGATTTGATGTCCCGTGATGATAGTCTGGTGTTGCAGTATTCATTTTCCACTTCTACCAAATTTTAACTATAAATGTCGTCATCTTTGATTAAGGAGTTCGAATCTTTTGTTCGAATATTAACATCAACATCAAGCCTAAAGTTCTAAATTTTTCTTCATTATATCACATAAAGTTAGATGATTATAAAAATGTTCAATTTACAAATTTTGCACAGTATTATTATGCATTTGTTTCGCATATAGTAACAGAATCTTTCATAATAAAACCAACTCGAATAATATCCTCACAATAAGAGATTAAAAATTTGATTTTATCTATTTGATCAAAAAAAATTTGGGAGGAAAACTACCCCAAGATAATGTTTAATTATACAAAAAATTAACAAACGGGCATGATTTAAACTCAAAAAGTCTGGAAAATATGTATTGCATGCGATAATAAAAGAAAGTTTACGTGTTTTTGCATTTTTACGATAAATTAATTTATAAGGGGTAACCACCCTTAAATGCATTTTATTATATTACTGCAAAATAAAGTAATTTTCGGGAGCAAACCCGAGCAGAAAAATTTCCTCACGAAGAAGGTTTCAATATCTAAATTTCTCAACATACATAGTAAAACAATTTTATGGGGGTAAACTACCCCAATAGATGTTACGATTATACACGCAAATGATAAGGAAAACAACAATGTAAATTGAGACATTTAGATTTTTAAACATTCTTCGTGTGGAAATTTCTCTGCTCTGCTTTGCACGCGAAACTTACTTTATTTTGCAGAAATATAATAAACTGCAGTTGATTGAATACATACACCAAACTCTCGCTTTTAGTCACCCTGTTCTCAGCCTTCATAGAACTACTGGTTCACGCAGTTTCTCAAGGGATTAGGGTGAGAGCGGTTGCGATTTACGATTCTGCCCCCCCCCCCCCGAAATCAGTCCAAGACCATTTGAAGGCAAACCCCACACTTGACTGAAAGTGAGAGTTTGGTATATATACGTAATTAAAAGTTTGTCATAAGGACAACCGCAGGATTTCTCCGGGAGCGGGTGCTAATCTAAAAAACTGCACTCGATCCCAGCGAAATCACGGTAAAATTTCAGCCACAACCACGTCCCACGACCTTGAGACCGTGTTTTAACATATTTTACATTTAACATATTTTTAACATAGTTTTAACATATGATGCCGTGCATCCTCTTATCGAGGAGTTTTTCATGGAAGTTTTTCTCGTGTACTTTCTTAATCCGGGCTTTTAGGAGTGAATACTCAAGATAGATAAGATTTGATGCAGTTTGCTCACCCCTAATACTGAAGTTAAGTCCGACTGTTTTAGTAGCCTCCTCCGCTGCTCTGTATAGAAACGCTCCTTTGTCCACTTCTTCGTGCTTCCTCACCATTTTAAAATGAGGGTCCCTTCCGTTTGCGACTCTATGTGCTGTACCCAGAATAATCCTGTTGTGAAGACATTCAATATTCCGCGACCACCTTGACGGCTTCAGATGTAGAGTCGCGGAACAGAAGACTTTAGATGCATGCTTTTGTTCAAGTGCATAACCTTTCGTGTCCCGAAATCAAGGGACCTGAGCTCGTTCTTCGTCCATGGAACGACTCCAAATGAATAGAGTACTACTGGACGGCAAGCATGTTCGTTGCTGATACGTTGTTTCTCGCCGACAGTTCGGAAGACCAAATCTGCCGGATGAGACGTTTGTATCTGCTTCGGAGAGTATTCTTTATAGATGTCACATCCTGAATGCGGCTCTGTGGCACGCCCAGGTATTTATAAGTCTCTCCAGCGCAAAGGTGTCATATAGCGTTTCTATCGACGAGCACAGGGTCTTCAGAGATGCCACTAAGTTTTCCTCGCTTCAAATAACCCTTGAAGCATTTGTCTAACCCAAATTCCATTCCAATTTCCTTAGCATATCGTTCGACAATCCCTAGAGCTAGATGTAGAAGCTCTTTGTTTTTAGTATAGATCTTAAGATCGTCCATGTAAAATACATGAGTGACCTTGTACTTTCGATCTGCAGGTTTGCCGAAAAAGTACTCGTCCGAATGGCGAAGTGCTAGAGATAGTGGCTATAATGTGAGGCAAAAGAGGAATGGGCTCATGGTGTCGCCCGAAAGACACCTCTCTGACTCTACATCTCACGCCGTCAAGGCGGTCACGGAATATTGAATCTTGAATGTCTTCACAACAGGGTTATTCTGGGTACAGCACATAGAGTCGCAAATGGAAAAGACCCTCTTCCTAAAATGTCCAGGAAGCACGAAGAAGTGGACAAAGGAGCGTTTCTATACAGAGCAGCGGAGGAGGCTGTTAAAACAGTCGGACTTAACTTCAGTATTAGGGGTGAGCAAATTGCATCAAATCTTATCTATCTTGAGTACTCACTCCTGAAAGCCCAGATTAAGAAAGCACAAGAGAAAAGCTTCCGATAACAGCTCCTCGATAAGAGGATACATGGTATCTTCCACACAAATGTGGAGGATCAGTCAATGTCGTGTAAGCTAACTTTTGCTTTCCTTAAATCACCGGGATTGAAGTCTGGCATGGCGGGTTTCATTTCGGCATGTCAAGACTGTGTCATTTCCACCTTAACATACCGTCGCCACATTTTGAGCCAAGACATTGCCGATGATAGCTGCAGGGCGTGCCATGCACACCCAGAGCATTTAGTACACATACAATCTAGTTGTCCAACTTATGCGGGAACAACCTACATCCAGAGGCACAATGCGGCACTAAAAGTGCTTTATTATCATCTCTCTCACTCTTACGGCATTAACCTTAATATCACTCTTCTAAATGCTCCTAGGGAAATCGAGTTAATTGTCGAGAATGATAAGTGCCGCATATATAATTAAAAGTTTGTCATAAGGACAACCGCAGGATTTCGCCGGGAGCGGGTGCTAATCTGAAAAATTGCACCCGCTTCCATGGAAAGTCCATGCAAGTGTTCTAGCATATTGTTGACACGCAGGGATGCTTTTTAGGCTATTAGCAAGTGAAAGCTTGGCACCTCCAAGAGCGCCGATGATAAGGACGATCAG
>NC_046660.1:113403910-113406498 GCF_010883055.1 Belonocnema kinseyi | reverse complement strand
GCGATTTAAGGAAAGCAAACGTTAGCTCACAAGACATTGACTGATCCTTCACATTTCTGTGGAAGATACCGTGCATCCTCTTATCGAGCAGCTGTTCACGAAGTCTTCGTGAGGAAATTTTAATGCTCTATTTTGATTGCGAAACTTACTTTATTTTGCAGAAATATAATGAAATGCAGTTAAGGGTGGTTAACCCTTATAAATTATTTTCTCATGAAAATGCAAAAACACGTAAACTTTATTATATTATCACATGCAATATATATTTTTTTCAGATTTTTTGTGTTGAAATCATGCCCGTTTGTGATTTTTTTGTATTATTAAAAATTATTGTGGAATAGATTACCCCCCCCCCCGCCCCAACATTTTTTAAAATCAAATTGACAAAATCATATTTTTCATGTCTTTTTGTGAGGACATTATTCGAGTTTGATTGTGAAAGATTCTGTTATTATATGTGAAACAATTAAATGGGTCTTTAGTACCACACTATTCGGGAATGGTCTTTACCCACTGAAAACCATTTTTGGAACGTAAGAAAAAATACATGTCGCTTAGTTTTTCGAGTACTTAAAACATATGTGAGAATAAAGAAAATCAGAGGGGGACACGTACCTAGGGTTCCTTGTTAGTCCGTGGCTTTGATGAAAGGCCGGATTCGCCATAAAAAAGGTTTATATAATATTACAGTGAAACTCTTGTATAGCGCCGATTTTTAGGCTGGCGATGGGTGGGAACTAACTCATTGTAGCCTGCTCCACTTTTGTTTGTTCACGCCTGAGCGCTCGCCTGAATGACAACCGCAGATCCCGCACATCCCCAGGGTTCGTAACGTAATATTCTCCACGTATTATCCGTGGTTTTCTACGCGTATATTACCAGGTATATTCTCTAGTTTTCTACGTGATTTGATGTATATTACTTCCAAATAGAAACTTTCAGTGCGCATACGTCAATTTCGAAAAATACCTCAAAGAATCTATTTTTCTTGATGTGGATCGTGTTTCCCGTGTTCACATTTCAACTTTTCATTGCTGTAAATAGTAAAAAAATGTATCGAGGATCACAATACTACAGAATTTAGAATTCTATATTATTATTATAAAAAACAATTCTGTGTGGAAATGTAGTCACAGGCTTATACTGCCCAACATGTCGAAGGCATTTTTTGTTAGAGATGGATTTTTATTTGATCATTTTTGCACGGGGATGTCCCGGTATATATCATCAGTCATGGACGCATCTTCATAATGCAATCAAGTGATTTGATGAGAGCAGTCTGCCTAGACATATTGGACAAAGCCTGGGTTTACCCTATCATTGACGGACTGGGTTGCAGTCAAGTACACGATGGGGGGACCTACAGCTTAAGGTGGGTTCCGAACCACCAGAACCTCGATAAAGGTACATTGAAAAATTTTCAGAGGTACCGGCTCAGGGATCGAATTCCGGTCCTCTGAGGTGAAGTCCGAGTGTCTAACCAACTGAGCCACCGAGGCTCTTTTATTATTATTATTATTATTATTATCATTCAATAATTTGTTTTTCCACCTAAGGTCGATACAAATGAGCAACAATACAAGATACAAATATAGACAAAAAGTAATCATGTGCGACCAGATTAAGCAGCAGAATAAAAAGAAGTAACTTGCAAAAATTGTTCAAGAGAAAAAATGGTTTAAGGTTATCAAGACATTCACGTCTCCAGAATGAATGCTCTTATTGGCAGAATCTTCCGTACATAAAATGCAAGTTTGCGCAGCTCGTGTGGACAATTAGAGTTTCAAAGAATCAGCGGATACTGGCTGTTGACTGTCGTGGTTGCTGGGTGACCTAAGATTGATATTCTTGATTCAGAATAGGCAGGTAAAACAGCCAGCAAATGATAAATGTTCTCTGATACTGACAGGTTGCATATAGGGCAGAGTCTAGCAGGGTCATAAGTAAATTTATATTCTCCATAACATATACAACCCCTAATAGAGCCCAGAAGTCTAAGTTGAACAATAATAGAAGTTATATAAAAAGATAATCTAGGATGCAGATATGATTGAAAGTCAGGATAGAGTTTAAGATCTGGGAAGGCTGGAGAACTCAGTTATACTTCGGGTTGCAATCAGGTTTTAAGGACATTGGCTTCAATTTAAGACAACATCTTTTAGGATACCTATCATCAGACATACCCAACAACCTCGACAACCATCTCATCGCTGACTTAAATATATCATAAGATAACTGTAATCTTCCTGTCTCTAAGCGGAGGGAAAAATTCGGTGCGTATGTTGGTAAGTCTAGTATTTTCTTAAAGAAAGAGAATTGTAATTTCTCGACTGATTCAAAGTACCTTAACCCCCAGACTTCTATTGCGTAAAAAAGAACACTAAGTGTGAGGCTACGAAAAAGGGTAGTCTTAGTTTTCCAAGCATTAGATTGTAATGCGTCGAAAAGCAATTAAGACTTTTTAAAAATAAGGTTGAATTGATAGTATCAATTCAACCGTTCTTTATTGGCAAAATTTAGATACACTCAAATTAGATGCGAATAACAGACTGAGCTCGGGCGGGATTCTTACATGTATATATAGTCTA